>NC_048234.1:2573110-2601031 GCF_002007445.2 Ailuropoda melanoleuca
CCCGCCGCTGAGCCCCGTGCCCGCTTTCTCCCCGCAGGCCCCCGCCAGCACTTCGCGATGAGGCCGGACGCCCCGCCCGCCCGCAGGGCGCCGCGGGGCCACCAGCACACGCCTGGGCTGGACCTAGGTCCCGCCTCTGGCCGGGAAGGGGGTCGGGCCCAGCCCTTCCACCCCATTGGCAGCTCCCCTTCACTTAATTTATTAAGAAAAAAAAAAGTTTTTTTTAACAAATAAGAGGAAAAAAGGAAAAAAAATGGGAGACGGGGGAGGGGGCTGGCAGCCCCTCGCCCACCAGCGCCTCCCCTCACCGACTTTGGCCTTTCTAGCAACAGACACAAGGACCAGGCTCCGGCGGCGGCGGGGGTCACATACGGGTTCCCTCACGCCTGCCAGCCGCCCGCCCGCCCGGCGCAGATGCACGCGGCTCGTGTATGTACATAGACGTTACGGCAGCCGAGGTTTTAATGAGATTCTTTCTATGGGCTTTACCCCTCCCCCAGAACCTCCTTTTTTACTTCCAATGCTAGCTGTGACCCCTGTACATGTCTCTGTTTATTCACTTGGTTATGATTTGTATTTTCTGGGTTTTTTTGTTTTTTTGGTTTTTAATTTATAACAGTCCCACTCACCTCTATTTATTCATTTTTGGGAAAACCCGACCTCCCGCACCCCCCCCCCAAGCTATCCTGCCCNNCCCCCCCCCCCCAAGCTATCCTGCCCGCCCCTCCAGGGACCGCCCGCCGCCGGGCTCTCCCTGCGCCCCAGTGTGTGTTCGGGCCCGGCCCGTCCGTCTCCGCCCGTCCGCCCGCGGCTCCAGCCGGGTTCTCATGGTGCTCAAAACCCGCTCCCCTCCCCGACGTCCTGCACTTTCTCGGACCAGGCCCCCACTCCCGACCCGACCCCAACCCCGCCTGAGGGTGAGCGACTCCTGTACTGTAGGGGAAGAAGTGGGAACTGAAATGGTATTTTGTAAAAAAAAATAATAATAATAATAAATAAATAAAAAAAATTTAAAGTTTTAAAGAAAGAACTATGAGGAAAAGGAACCCCGTCCTTCCCAGCCCCGGCCAATTTTAAAAACACGGACCTTCCCCTCACACCCCCGTCCTCCCCTTTTCTTTTTAAGCGTGAACCAGTCCAGGGCCAGGGCCTCACTGGGGCAGGGACACCCCGGGATGAGTTTCTCTGGGGCTATATTTTTATTTTGTCGGTGGTTTTTTCCTCCCACGCTGGGGCCGCGGAGGGCTGGGGGGTTTACAGTCCCGCCCCCTCGCACTGCACTGTCTCTCTGCCCCAGGGGCAGAGGAGTCTTCCCAACCCTACCCCTATTTTCGGTGATTTTTGTGTGAGAATATTAATATTAAAAATAAAATCAGAGAAAAACATCCGGTTTTGATAACGTGCTGGTGCTAGCGGGGCGCGCGCTGGGAGGGGGGCTGCCAGGCCGGGCCAACCGCGCAGACCCCGGCGGGGCGAGCCCCTCCCCGAGGCGCCTGTGGAATGTCCAGAGCGCGCGTCCGCTTCTCGGGCTGGGGGGTGCCTAATCCTGGAGCCGCATTCCAGGATAAGGGGGGGTGGGGAGAGGCCGGGCCGGGGGAGGGGCAGGAAAGAGGGCTATAAGGGCCGCGGCCCAGGCGGGCGGGAGCCAGGCAGGCCATGGCGGATGTCCCCGGGGCGCAGCGACCGGCTCCCGGCGGCGGCCCAGAGCCCCGGGACCCCCTGGACTGCTGGGCCTGCGCTGTGCTGGTCACGGCCCAGAACCTGCTGGTAGCTGCCTTCAACCTCCTCCTGCTGGCGCTGGTGCTGGGGACCATCCTGCTACCCGCTGTCACCATGCTAGGCTTCGGCTTCCTCTGCCACTCCCAGGTGAGCGTGCGCCCCGGCGCGTGCGGGTGAGCGCGGCCCTTCGCGGCGAGGGTGGCGGTGGGGTCTGCGGGCCACAGCTCCCCCGCCCGGGCTGTCCGGCCTGGTTGGGCCTGACGCCTGCTCTCCTCCCACAGTTCCTGCGCTCCCAGGCGCCCCCTTGCACCGCGCACCTGCGGGACCCGGGCTTCACGGCCCTGCTGGTCACCGGATTCCTGCTCCTCGTGCCGCTGCTCGTGCTGGCCCTGGCCAGCTACCGCCGCCTTTGCCTGCGCCTCCGCCTGGCCGACTGCCTCGTGCCCTACAGCCGAGCCCTCTACCGGCGCCGGCGCGCCCCGCAGCCGCGGCAAACCCGCGCCTCACCGGGGTCCCCGGCCGCTCCCACATCAGGAAAGGTCTGGGTCTGAGGACCCTCGAGTCAAGAGCCACCCTGACGACTGCCCCCACTCCCAGTCGGCCCAAGGACTTCAAGCCCCGGGGTCTCCCGACCTACCCCGCCCCCACCCCAGCCTAAGCCGGGTCCCAGCATCCCTTCGGGGGAACCGGAGCATCCGTGGACCCAAAGCTGGCGGAAATCCGCCACACCCCGGAAAACCCACTTTCCTCCTCCTACCTAGATCTGAATCCTGAACATCTGGGCTGGACCCTGCACACACCCCACCACTCCACCCCCCCAGGACAACTGAACCTCGGGTCCTCCTTTTCTGGTGCACCTCCTCTAGTATTTACGGGCTGGGGGGGGCGAGGTGGAGGGGAAGGAGTGACCACACATCAATAAAGAATGAACTGAATGCGTTCCTGGGATCCTGTGAACAGAGGGATGGCACAAATCCCGTCACCGCCGCCCAGTGCCCAGGAGCAGGAAACAACATGGGGCGGGGGGCGGTGGCTCAAGAGCGCATCCTTCAGCCTCCCGGGGGCCTTCCCTTATCGCGGTAGCCCGTTCTTCCTGGCCAGACCCCAGAGCTCCGTCCCTGACCCTAAAGTCACCGCCCCCTCAATAGAGTGGAGAGCGCCCGGCCTCTGTCGCCTGCCCTGCTCCCCTTGGGGACCCGAGCCCGTTCTCTGACCCCAGCTTGGAGGAACTCGGTGTTGCCAGGCCGGGGAGGGAAACAATGGGCCTTCCGGAGCAGGATGACACCCCCTCCAACCACAATTCTGGAGCAGCAGCGTGGGAGGGAAGATGGAGGGGCCCACCCTGGGGCCTGCTGGTCCTTATTCATCCCCACCCCCGAACCATAGGGACCCTCCGGTTCCCCTGCACGTCCAGGTTGGGGAAGGAGCATTGAGAGTGCTCCCGACGTGCCAGCTACTCGGACACAAGGCACTTCGTTTCAGGTTTAATGGTCTGTAAAGCATGCGCGATCGTGGTCAGAGATAGGGAGGCCCTGCCAGGCTCTCCCTCTGCACCTCAATAGAAACGATGTGGTGGCCGGGCACCATGGCCAGGCCCAGTACACGGGGTTCCCCGGCAGAAAAGGAATCTGGAAAGAAGGGTTAGAGAGTATCAGGCAGGTAGGCCGGCGTCGGTCCCGCCCCTTCTAGCCCCAAAAAACAGGGGTGCAGCCAGACACTGCGCCTTGCGGGGAGGCTCCGCCGTATTCCCAGGTGGGCGTGCACCCCCCCGGGCACTGACCCGACGGCTTGAGGAACTCCTGCGCCGAGCCCAGGATGACATTGCAGTCGCGGTCGGTGCAGAGGAAGCAGCCGACCAGGGTCCGTCCATCTGTCATGCGAATGCGCATGGTCTTGTTGAGCAGCGCCTCCAGCTGCTGCCGGGCCCGCGCGGCCGGCGAGTCCTCGCGCTCCCCGTCTGAGTCCTGAGCGGGGCGGGACACAAGCTGAGACGGCGCCGCCCCGGCGGCCGCCCACCCGCGGAACCACAGCTCCCGACAGCCCTCGGGGTGCTCCCACCGAGCCCAGAGGCTGCCGGGAGCTGCAGTTCCCCCTCCGGCCCCCCCTCTTGCTCCCGGGCTGCCCCTCGATCCCAGAACCCGAGCCCGCGCTAACCCCGGCGCTGGAGCTGCTTTGACGCCGGCTGCAACAGCCATTCTCCTCTCGTAGCAGCATGGTTGGTCCAGCTCCGGCCATTTGCCCCGGGGCCTCCTCGGGGCCCTTCAACTTCCTAAGAACCTTTCGGGTCCGGCGGTCTGAGATCTCGCGAGCGCTCCCGACCTCTTTTCTTTCGCGAGATCACCGCTCCTCCTCCTCGTCGTCGTCGTCGTCTCCTGGGCAACTGCAGAGATCTCGCGAGCTGCTTCTACTTCACCGGGGCTGGGGCTCACTGCAGCCTATGGCGCCGGTTGTCTTAAGATATCGCGAGAAGTTTCACCTCTTTAGTTTCATATATAGCCTTCAGGAACCCTGGAATTTAGCGAGACGAACTTTTCTCGTAATCGCACTCGACTCCCATCCTCCCTTGCTTTTCTGCCTCGCCAGTCAGTCCTAAATATCCCCTCCAGCCCAGACCACTCGGAAAACAGAGGACGTTCGCTTTCCCCCGGACCTCGGAGGACGCAACTCAATTACTTGAAAGCCAGACTCAGACTACGTTTCCCGTGAGCGCGCACAGTCCCCGCCCTTCCACGATCCCCCCCGCCCAGTGTTTGAGCTCAGTAGACGGTGGCCGGAAAGGGACAATGGTTTCTATGTCAGCGGACCAACGCGCTCGCGAGGCGGGGAGACGCAGTGAGTGAGTAAGCGAGTGAGTGAGTGAGCGAGTGTATGCTGAGGGGCGACGAAGCAACCAGAGATGCTGGTGGCCGATAGTGCAAGAGCCATGCAGCGCCGGGGCCTAGTGGAGGGGCCAGACTTCGAAGTTTTCCAGCGTCGCTATTTCACGCCGGCCGAGGTGGCCCAACACAACGTGCCGGAAGACCTGTGGGTGTCCTACCTGGGATTCGTGTACGACCTGACGCCGTTGGCTGTCAAGTACAAGGGTAAGGGCCGCCCGCGCTTTGGGCCAGGGTCAGGGTGTGCGTCGGGGGGCAGGTTCCTGGTTCTTGGGCGGCTAGCTACGACGGCGGCTGCTCCTTCCCAGGAGACCTGCTGCTAAAACCCATCGTGGAAGTTGCGGGCCAGGACATCAGCCACTGGTTCGATCGGAAGACTAGAGACGTGAGTTCTGCGGGAACCCGGGCTGGGGGGGGGGCGGGGGAGGCACCGGACCGCGGGATGGGGAGGAAAGACGGGAGCTGGCCGAACTCGGAGGTCGTGACTGCCCTGAGGCCCCTCTCCCAATCCCTGCTTTAAAGATCCGCAAGCACGTCGATCCGCTGACCGGTACGCTGAGATACCGCACCCCCCAGGGCCGCTTTCTGCACGTCCCGCCTCAGCTGCCGCGTTCGGACTGGGCCAATGATTTCGGGAAGCCCTGGTGGCAGGGGGTGCGTTATGAGGTGGGGCGGCTGTCTGCCAAGACCCGCAACATCCGCATCATTAACACACTCACGTCGCAGGAGCACACCCTGGAGGTGAGAACCGGTGCCCGGCGGTGGGTCAGAGGGAACTGGGAATCCCAGCAAATCTTCGAGGAGATCTTTAGGCCATTGGCTCTCCGTAGCCAGTGGGAGCAGAATTTTCCCCCTCTTTAGGGGCAGCCGAGGAGAGCAGACCGCCTAGGTCTGCGGGGTTGGGAACTGGAGGAATGGCCGGATCGCAGGGTACAAGAGACTGCCTCATAAGCCGGGGGCAGCGGTTCACGCACGTTAGTGACGGTGGTTTTGGAAGCGCTCACATGCTGTGTTTTGGATAGCAGTTGCAGTCAGACTCTTATTAATGTTCTCTGTGGAAAGGAGGTGGGGAGGGGGCGGTGACTCTAACCCTTTAGGGCCATTCGTTTGTTAGAAGCAACTGCCACAAAGACAGGTCAGACTTTGGGGCCATTCACTGCATGCTGGAGCCCTGGCTTCATTTGGGGGCCTGAGAAGTGCCTAAAAATGCTATCTGCCAAGCGAGGCACTCTGATCCCAGCACTATCATCTTCTGGGCTCCTGGCCTTGGCTTGGGGCCCATGCACCTGCGTGTGTGTGTGTGTGTGTGTCCCATCCAGAATCCTGGGGGGTGGGGCGCTTTCATGTTCTGCAGGTGGGGGCCCAGGAATCAATGTGGGAAATCCTACACCGCTATCTCCCCTATAACGCACATGCTGCCAGCTACACATGGAAATATGAGGGGAAGAAGCTGAACATGGATCATACCCTGGAAGAGAATGGGATCCGGGATGAGGATGAAGAATTTGACCATCTCAACATGGACGGCACACTCTACACGCCTGCAATCCTGCTGTACTTCAATGATGACCTCACGGACCTGTAGGGACGGAGACGAAGGCTTCTGTGGACCCAAGATGTACTTTGAGTGTGGCTGTTTCTGTGCCCTGTAGGTGGGGGAGGGGCGGGTGCCGGATGGAGACCTCCATTCCAGTCCAGACACTGGCCTGCGGTGTCTGGATCCTTCTGAAGCGTACAGGTCCTGGTCCCCAGGCCCACTATGATCTGCTCAGACGAAGTTAGGGTGAACGCTAGAAGCACGTTCATTAACCCTCTGGAATGACACGAGAAGATGAAGTGTGTTGGATTAGGGAGGCAGCCAGAGCCCAGGCAGAACTTTTTGGCTGTCAGAGAAGAAGTCCTACACAGGGATGAGGGATGGGAGCACTTACGGCAGTGATGGGAACGGCAGGAGGATGGGATGTCCACAGACAGGAACAGGAAGTGTCTATTGCTGGCCACACAGAACTGGCTCATCTCCCTTCTGAAGAGGACTCGATAGTTGAAATCCCGAAGGGAAGAAAGGCAGGGAAGGGTTAGTCGGTAATTCAGGCTAGATCTTGGGCTGTGTGCCTCCTACGCCCTTCTTAATGCATCTACTCCGTAAGATGGGCGCTGTCACCACGATTTTTTAAAAAAAGATTTTATTTATTTATTTGACAGAGATAGAGACAGCCAGCGAGAGAGGGAACACAAGCAGGGGGTGGGAGAGGAAGAAGCAGGCTCATAGCGGAAGAGCCTGACGTAGGGCTCGATCCTGGAACGCCGGGATCACGCCCTGAGCTGAAGGCAGACGCTTAACCACTCTGCCACCCAGGCGCCCCTCTGCTGCTCAGTACATTTTGATGGAATGACGTCCAATGTTGAGTGAACTTATCTGTCCATAATAACGTGTGGCTGGGACGCTGTGTCCTGGGAGGCAAGGCAAGACCCAGAAGTAGGACTGTGCTGTCACAGGCCTCTCTCTCCTGCTTCCCCTCAAAAGGAAGACCAGACACTAGAGCCCTTCCTCTCCCCAGATTTTGGGGGAAATCCACCTGCCATTCCCCCATGTGGCCACCAGGTGGCGGCCATCGCCCACAGGGTCGCAGTTAGGGGGCGGAGGGAAAACGTGCCCAAGTTATAAAGAGGTTACAATCGAATGAAATGTACAGGTGGGAGGGAAGGATCGGAAAAAAAGGAAACACCACATGGCTACTGTTTTTTTAGCATTAGGCTACATTCTGGTCTACATTTTGTCCACAAGCAGGAAAGGGGTCCAGTTTGAGGAATAAGACCCATGCGGTCGCACAGGTAGGGGCTCTGATTACAGGTGTGGGTGTGTTTCCAGCGACAGCGCAGAGCTGTGGAAGGAATAATGAGCACGCATTTCAAAGAGAATACAGTACATTCCTTTAGTAATACTTATCGACTCCTCTGTGTGTGTGTGTGGGGGGGGCGTGTGCACGTCAGTAAGGCTTTTCACGAGGCACTACCTTGTCCTCTACAGATCCCAGGCTGGCTATTTGCGTGAGGGGTATGTAAATAAGGCCTCGGCCAAACCTCTAGAAAGTAAACGGCTCATGAGCCGAGGCGGGGCAAGTCCCCTTGTGGGACCTCCCTTGTTTTGGAGCAGGCTGGGGTGGCAGTTGGAACAGTGAACGCTGCCCATCCTCAGTAAACCACACCGACTTCAAAGGACTCTACTGCCACAAGCCGAGCCGTGGTCCCTGCGAGCACAGATCAGCGAGGAGAATAAAGCCCCGAATGTCCTTGCAGGGGGCGGCCTTCTCAATGGGATAAAACATACACACATGAAAAGGTCAATGAAGACAGTACATGATAAAGGACCAAATTATGGTCTGGAAAGTTTCCACCCTCGGGGGCAAATCGCAAGTGGATTCTTAACCTGGATCTCCAGAAGTGCAAAGGTGTTTCTAAATTGTGTGTGTGTGTGTGTGTGTGTGTGTTTGCACGTGTGAGCAAGCTCAGATATATGTTATTTTGGAGAAAGGTGCTATCATTTCCATTGCTCTCAAAACGGCCCAATCCTCTGCCCTGAAATAGTACACACGCACACGCACATGGGTCATTGAAAGACCCCAAAAGTAAAATACCGAAGATGATAATATAATGGAGTCCCGGGACTCCCAGCACCTGTGCTCTATTTGGACTGTCACCCGTGTTCCCATGGCAGCAACTCCTAGAGCTGTGACCGGGGGCGAGGTTTACGACTAGTCTGCAGCCTCTTACCACTGTCCCGGATTCCGATCTGGATGTGCGCTGGAGCAGAGTCAGGGGGTCTCGCATTTACGTGTGACCCCAACACCCAGTCATCGGCGGCGGCGGGATAAGGTTGACGCGCGCAGCCCGTACAGCCCGGGCGCTGCTGCTGTCGGGACGGCCTCCGCCACTTGACTCGGTCATCTCTGTATCTGCGGCAGCCACAGGACGCCTGGTGTGGAGGGCAATGCGTACTTGTATTTATTATCCAGGAATGGGCGGCCCGTAGGCCAGGCTCTGTGAAGTGTTGGAACAACGGGGCCACACAGACGCAGAACGGGAAGGCCTGGCTGCTGGCGCACGCTGACTGTTGGAAGAGAGCTGCGGAGAGGTGGTCAGTCACATCTGTGCTGGCGACTTCCGCCAGCCCTCTTCTGGGGCAGTGAGGAAGACGAAATGTCCCCCTGCCCTCACCGGACAGCCCCTCCGGGCAGACCTTCCTCCGCCCAGTGGGTCACTGAGAACGGATCTGGCTGCAAAGAACAGAAGGCTGGGGGCTGAGGCCTAACTACCAAAAGTTCATTTTTACCAAATTTGACAGTCTGGTGCCGTCATTCCACGGGGCAGGCCATCAGTGTCCCCGGCAGCTGTGGGCCTCACGTTTGTCGCCTGTCTGGCCGCTCTACTTCTGGCCTGCACGGGGGCAGGAAGGGGGAAGAGGGGAGGGGGGAAGGGCAGGGCCTGGATCCGAGCAGGCATTTTCCCAGCGTCCTTCGCAGATCTCTGAGCACATCTCAGTGATCGGACGCAGGTGACACAGGACCCTTGGCTGCGAGCGATGTGGGACCGTGTATTTTCTATGGACGCCCACAACAACCGCAGGGACTGCTGCTGCAGAGGGATCGTCCGGAGACCGGGTCGGGACCAGCAATGGCTTCCGCGAGTCCCGCGCAAGCGCGGCTCGTCCACTCGTTAACCACAGAAAGTGATCAGACGCCTTGTGCGCGGGCCGGTTTCGGGTCCTGCGGACACAGACGTGACGGCCCGGCGCTGGGACTACAGTCTGGAGCGAGACACTATAAGCGCAAAGACAGGATCGCTGCAGATGGCACTGAGAGCTGCACGCCGTGTATGCGCGCACACGCACACACGCACAAGCACGCACACACGCACAAGCACGCACACGCAACTGCTATAAAAACGAACAAACACAGCCGCTCGAGAGAGTGGCGGTCAGACGCTCCGAGGCCGGCCGGGGCGATGCCGCGGGCCGGTCCGCATCGCCTGGGGACCTGCGTTCACCTGCGTCCATCACTTATGCGGCCGCCGTCGCGACAAACCGAAGTACTGTTTGTATGGACACTGGCAAACGAAGGGCACGGAGGCAGAGAGAGATGAAGGGACTTGCCAAAGGTCACGCAACTACGTAGTGTGCGGCCGAGACGGACTCCAAACCAACCCGGCCGTGGGGCGCCCACTTCACCCGGAGCTGCGCCACCTGCCACCTGCCACCCGCTATGGGGACACACATAGGATGCCTGTCGCTGCTGATCAAAGCCAGCCCAAGACTCAGGAGCCTTCAAACAACTCGCATCTTTATTTTGCTAATGGACCTGGGATGTGGGCAGGGTTCCGAGAGGAGTCCAGCCAGCCGCATGGACTGCCCCGAGCTGCAGGACCCACTTGTTGCAGAGGGGCTCAGTGACACCGCCCTGAGTGCTGCTGGCCATGGGCACCCCTCCGTGTGGCCCCCCACGGAGGCAGTGTGGCCGCGGGATGACCGTAGCTCTGGACAAGCAGGAGGAAGCCAGCCTCCAATCCGGGGGTTGGAAAATTGGCCTCCTGCTCGGACGGACGGGGGTCAGAGTCACATTGTAGTAAACCCGTGCTGGACGTGAGATCTTACTTCCGAAACCCCCCAGGCTCCCTCTGGCACGGCCTTGTCACCCGCTGTCCCCTGCACCGAACGCTCCACCCCCGACTCCTCGCTTGGCCAGCTCCTGCCCCTTAGAGGCTCTGCTTAGTGTCACCTCCTCCGGTGAGTCTTCCCGGACCCCTCCAACCATGTCAAATATTCCTTCTCTCCCTCTCAATGCAATGA
This sequence comes from Ailuropoda melanoleuca, assembly GCF_002007445.2. Taxonomy (NCBI): domain Eukaryota; kingdom Metazoa; phylum Chordata; class Mammalia; order Carnivora; family Ursidae; genus Ailuropoda; species Ailuropoda melanoleuca. Next base: position 2,583,548 of record NC_048234.1, read on the forward strand.
AAGTTTTGGTGTAATTCAGTTTAGTGTTCACCTTCCTCCCTTCTTAGACTCGAGGGTCCAGGAGGGCAGACAGCCCAGTACCTCCCTCCCTCAGGCTCAGCCCAGAACAGTCACTCAATATCCATGAAAGGAACAAAGAGGAGATGAATGCCACAAAAAGGCTAAGTATGAGGCGCCTCGGGAACACCCAACCCCCATCTGGGGAGATCAGTGAAGGCTTTTGGGAGAAGCTTCGGCTCCACCTGAGACCCGAAGGGCAGGACCCTGAGACCAGGGAGGAGCAAGGGGAGGACGGAAGGCTTCCTGCGAAGAATAAACAGCACAGACAGCCCAGAGTTTCGGGGTAAGAGTGGAGAACTGGGGAGCAGAAGGCAAAGCTAAGAGATGGAGGCCGGGGAGGGTGGGCAATGAGGGGTGTTGATGCCAGAACAGGTCAGCTGAAGCTTCCTAAACCTGGCTGTTGTTTGTTGAGATATAAGTCACACACTATAAAATTCACCCTTTCAAAGTGTACAATTCAGGGTTAAGGGTTTTCTAGGGACAATGGCGCAGTCGGATTTGCATTGTAAAGAGGTGACTTGTCTACAATGTCAAGAGAAGGGACTGGAGTAGAGAGAGGGAGGGGAGAAAAATGGAGGATGGGTCCAGGGGAGGGATAGAGGCGGCCAGGACTAAGTTAGGGGCCGCGGAGGTCAGAGTAGATGGACTGAAGCGAAGGCAGAATCCCGAGCTCCGTAATTTCCTGGGGGCAGGTCTGGGGCAGAGGGAGGAGACGAGGATGACACCCCATTGTCTGGCCCTGGAGGGGGGACTGAGAGGATGAAGAGTCCGCTGGGGAGAAGGGGCCTCTGATGGGGGACGGAAGGTGAGGTGTTGTGAGCTGGCCGTGAAGTCACTTTGGGGCACACAAATACAGACGGTCGCATCTTACTGGCTCCGTGCACGGCACAGGGTCCTGGAGTGCGCTCGGGCCGGGGGTGAGGCGTGGGGCTCTCAACAGTCACTGCAGCCATCTGCGGGGACGAGCCCCTCCTCGAGCATGGAGAAGAGCGGGAGCGGAGAGAGTGATCGGAGAAAATGGTGCCGCGGAAGCCAAGGACAGTATCTGAGAGGAGGGGGTGGTAAACCGTGTGAGGCCCTCTAACGAGGTCAAGACCAGGACTTGGCTGTCCCCGGACGGAGCCAACAGCGAAATGGTCAAACATCAGAGAAGTCAAGCTGCTGTTCATGAGACACAACCGGACGGTCACAGAGGAAATCCAGCTGCAGAAGGCTCTGGAACCACACGCCGAATACTCTCCTTTCTTAAGACCCCATTTGTTTAGCTGTCAGCCATGAATAACAGACATAAGGGTTCCCGAAGAACAACAGGCATAAACCAGGACACGGTCACTCTGAACAGAAGCTCCTTACAGTGTTGTTGGGAAGACCGAATGAGCTGGAGTACGGGAGAGCGCCCGGCAGCGCCCAAGGCCCTTTGGACGGCCACCCCCGAATTTTCCTTTTCTTCTCCTTCCCTCGTCCCAGCCACAATTTCGTCACGCCTGTTTCCTGCGGGATTTCCTGAGATTTGGCATTCCTCAGCATCCAGGTAACAGCTGTCACGATTAGAGAACTGGTAGACCGTATCTGTGACGAACATTTGGTTTCCAACCCAACAACAGTGTTTGTGCCTCCACGGGGAGAACGGGGCCCAACAGAACCTCGTTCGTTTCCTACGTTCCCGGGTCGGGCTTGTTTACAGGAAGCAGGACAGAGCCTGGAAATGGGGCCAGATGTTGGGAGCAGGAGAAGCTCCAGCAGCCCTCAGCTCCCTCAGGGGAAGGTGCTGTTCGTAGCCCAGGTCGCAAATCCTCTCACCTGTAGTCGCGTTAGGTGACTGTCTACGGTGAGAAATGGCCCACAGGGTATGGGATTATTTAGGGTAAGAGCTACCAACTTCAAGGGTCTTACAGTCTGTGATCTCTGCAAGTTAGCTCCCCTAATCCTCCCAACAGCCCTGTGAGGGCGGCCCTGACGTCCCTGTGTCAAACACAACGTGGGGGGGGGGGTGAGACCTGAGGGAGAAGTCGCCCAAGGTCACTTCGTCAGTGGGGGAGCGGGGTGTCCAGGTGCTACCTGACCGCAAAGCTCCGACTCTGACGGAGGGAGGGGGTGACTTCAGTACTTGGCTCTGGAGCACATGTTAGGAGTCATGCAGTTTTGGAATATAGAATCTTTATTTTTTTTTTTAAGATTTTATTTATTTATTTGACAGAGAGGGAGACAGCCAGCGAGAGAGGGAACACAAGCAGGGGGAGTGGGAGAGGAAGAAGCAGGCTCCCAGCGGAGGAGCCTGATGTGGGGCTCGATCCCAGGACTCCGGGATCACGCCCTGAGCCGAAGGCAGACACCTAACTACTGCACCACCCAGGTGCCCCTGGAATATAGAATCTTTAAAAAAAAATAGTTGATTTAAATTTACTAATCATATCTAATTTGGTCTAAAATTAAATGACTTTCAGGGGCACCTGGGTGGCTCTGTCGGTTGAGCGTCTGACTCCTGATTTCAGCTCAGATCATGATCTCAGGGTCATGGGATTGAGCCCCGTGTCGGGTTCCACGCTCAGCACGAGTCTGCTTAAGGATTCTCTCTCAGGCCCTTCTCCCTGCTTGTGCACGTGCATGCGCTCTCTGCAAAGTAAATAAATACATCTTAAAAAAAATAAGTAAAAAGAAAATGACTCTTGTTGTCAGTAGAGTGAGATGGCGAAAAGGCCCAAGAGCAGGCCAAGGGGCAGGAGGGAGCCAGTGGGGTTGGCATTTACCACGACAGATCTATAATCTGAAAGATAGTTAATCAGCCAGGAAAGGTGTCAGGGAAATTCTGTTCAAACGGCTGACATTAGATGGCATTTCTAGCTGGCCAGCCAATGGAGAAGTATTAAGACATTGTTAAAAGGTAATGTCAAAAGGGAGGAAAGGGTTGGTTTTGGTCATTTCGTACAGGACCCTTCAGTTTCCATGACCGGGATTTCCATCAGTGCGGGATTAAAACAAACAGAGAAGAAGAGAAAGACCAATGATTTGGGGTTTAGAGCTTCCTCCTCAACCAAGAGCAAGGGAACGGATTTCGCTAAAAGCCAGCAATAGAAGTGTAAGCAGATGTGAGATCACAGAAGCCAAGCAAGGACTATTTCGAGAAGGGGGTGGCAAGTTAAGAACTCAGAAACAGCCTCTGTGTTGGCAACCCAGAGGCTGTCGGGCTCCTGACAGTGGCAGCTTCAGAGCTAGAGTGTGAGTAGGCAAGTGGACAGTGAAGCAGGGCGTTCTTTCTGGAAGCTTGGTGGCTGTGGGTGGGCACAGGGAGGTAACGTGGCAGCTGGGGGCGGGGTGCCCAGAGGACTTCTTTTAAAGTCAAGGAGATGTGGTTGAGAAGGAGCAAGTAGAAGGGGAGGTAAGGGAGCACCCTGAACCCTTAGTCCCTGAGAAGTCGGCAGCGGTGGGAGGCGGAGCCCCGGGCCGCAAGGGACCAGCTTCAGACGGGACCCACCGGAGGGAGGAGGGAAATCCAATCCGCAAGCTCAGTGTCTCAGTGTCTCAGTGCCACTGTTTCCAGGGAGCTCTCCTCGGGTGATCCGGCTCCTGGAAGGGGAGGATAAGGTTTCCTTCTGGAGTAGGAGGATGGAGGAGGTCTGAGGAATGCGAGGAAGGTTTGCAAAGGTCACCACGGATAACTGAAAGGCGGCGGGCCAAGGAAAAGGATTTCTGAGCAGGGACGCTGGTCGGCAGGGCATGGGGGTTCCTTGGGCAGCGCTGTGCATGCTGGATACAAAGGGGCAGCAGAAGTGGCCACGGTGTGAGGTGTGTGGGAGGAAGGCAAGGGCGGGACGGCGAGACACCTGGCAAGGCAGTGGCGGAAATGACAGAGCACGGGCTCTAAGCCGGACAGGGATAACGGACGGGGAAGGCACTACATGATCTTACAGGTCCAAGAACAGCCGAGAGATGAGAGCTGGAGGGACAGAAAGTTGTAAGCAAAGCACGGGCTTGAATCTAGTGTTTCGGAAGAGGTAAGTGCAGAGGTGGGACAGGCGTGGAATGGACAGAAAGGTCTGGTTAGGGAGTCGAGGGCAGGACTGAGCCAGGTGCCCGTCTTCAGCGAATGCAGGGGCAGGACCAGCGCGAGCACACGCGGCCAGGAAGGCGGTGCGGGGTGGCGGGGGAGGCCCAGCCAGGCTTCAGGAGTCTCACAGCGGGGCTTGTCACCTGGGATGGGGGACCTGACGTCACCGCCGGAGATGAGGAAATAGATTCCTTTGGAGTGCCGGGGTGGCTCAGTCAGTTAAGCGTCTGCCTGTGGCTCAGGTCATGATCCCGGGATCCTGGGATCGAGCCCCGCATCAGGCTCCCTGTTCCACGGGGAGTCTGCTTCTCCCTCTCCCTCTGCCCCTACCCCTGCTCATGCTCTCTCTCTCTAATACATAAATAAGATCTTAAAAAAAGAAGAAGAAATAGATTCCTTTACGTATGGGGTCTCCAGACTAATTGGCCACATTACTGCAGACTATTTTTTGGAGACTACCAAACTCTGTGACCAAATATTTAATGCCACTTCCTCTCTCTTCCTGTCTGTCTTTTAAGTTAAAATTCTTTAAGCTTAGTTTTATTTTTCATTGTAGAACATGGGCTCTTTACAGAAAATTCCAGGTAGGCAAGCATCAAGATGCAAAACCAAATCCCTCTTACTCTGATCACTCAGCAGAAACCAGTACTAACATCTCACCCGCTTTCTCCTAGTCTTTTCCCACGGGGCTGCGATTATATTACATGTATGACTTTACAGTGTTTTACACAACTCACATTAGACTGTAGCTTGTTAAAAGGGAATCAGGATAGAAACAAGAGCAGTGGTTGTCTCCAGAAGAGGCACAGACCGGGAAGACACTGGAAACTTCTGGAGTACTACAAATATTTTATATCTTTACCTGGATGGTGCTCACACAGGAGTTTACGTTTGCACAAACTCAAAACGTACTCCTGAAAAAACCCCAACCAAGTGGCCAAAAACCAAAGCGAAATCAGATCACAAACACTTGCTTATGCCAGCTCGTCAGTGGGGAGAAAGGTTCACAGTCAGTGAGTCTCGGAGAGTCAGTCGGTATCAACGAGTCAGGGAACGACGGGTGCTGGCGGGGGTCTGGGGAGAGGGGGGCAACAACATGGATGCGGCTCGAAAGGATAATTAAAGCTAAGTGAAATAAGTCAGAGTCAGACCCATACCTCAGGATCTCACTCATAGGTGGGATTTAAGAAACAAAACAGAGGAGCATAGGGGAAGGGAGGGAAAAACAAAACAGGACGAAATCAGGGAGACAAACCATGAGAGCCTCTTCATCCTAGAGAACACACTGAGGGCTGCTGGAGCGGGAGGGGTGGGGATGGGGTAACGGGGGACGGGCATGAAGGAGGGCACCCGATGGAAGGAGCACTGGGTGTGACATGCAACCCATGGATCACTGGCCTCTACCCCTGACACTAATAACACGCTGTATGTTAATTAATTGAATTTAAAATTTTTAAAATGGTAAAAAAAAAAAAAGAAACAAACGAGTAAAGGGGAAAAAGAGAGAGAGAGGGAAACCAAGGAAGACGCTTCGCTGTACAGAAGACTGTAGAAGGTCAGCAGAGGGGAGGTGGGGGGTGGGGATTCAGGGGGGCGCCTGGGATGAGTGCCCGGTGATGTACGAGGTGTCCAATCCCTCTGTTGTACCCCGGACTAATGTAACACTGCATGTCAACCACACCAGAATTTAAATAAAAACTTAAAAAAAAGTATACAGGTGTCCACAGGGCACCTTCAACTTTTCTGTAGGTTTGAAATTTCTCAAAATTGAGAAGTGATAGGTAGGGAGGGACCTAATCTCAAAGAAAAAGCATGGAAACAATAACAAAATTCAGGATACTGGGTGGGTAGAGCTGGGGGGGGGATGGGGAATGAGGGAGATCAGACAGGCTTTAAAATATATTACTATGGTTACATTTATTAAACCAGATGATGGAATCACATGTCTACTGTAATATTCTTTGTGGCCGATGTAGGTCACGTCTATTCTTTTGAGCTGGTGGAACAGTTCTCAATAATAGGTAAGAATTTTAAATTAAAAACCTCCATAAATAACATTTTAATGGTTTCTCATAATCTTTAATTGACATCTGACTTCCTCACCAAAACTACCTTGAAGGGAGACCAACTGCTGGGGTGTCTGGCTGGCTCGGTCGTGGAGCGTGGGACTCTTGATCTTGGGGGTGTGGGTTTAAACCCCAGGCTGGGTGTGGAGATTACTTTAAAAAATTAAAATCTGGGGCGTGTAGGTGGCTCAGTCAGTCGAGCGTCTGACTCTTGGTTTTGGCTCAGGTCATGATCCCACAGGTCGTGGAATCGAGCCCGGTGTCGGGCTCCACGCTCAGCAGGGACTCAGCTTGAGATCCTCTCTCTCCCTCTGCCCCTCCCCACCACTCCGGTGCTCTCTCTAAAAGTAAATAAAATCTTTTTTTTTTTTAATATTTTATTTATTTATTAGACAGAGATAGAGACAGCCAGCGAGAGAGGGAACACAAGCAGGGTGAGTGGGAGAGGAAGAAGCAGGCTCATAGCGGAGGAGCCTGATGTGGGGCTCGATCCCATAACGCTGGGATCACGCCCTGAGCCGAAGGCAGACGCTTAACCGCTGTGCCACCCAGGCGCCCCTAAAAGTAAATAAAATCTTAAAAAAAAAATATTAAAAAAAAAAAGGTGACCCACTGCCAAAGACAATACTTTTCTCAGTTTGCCCTTTTAAAAAAAAGTTGAGGGGCGCCTGGGTGGTGCAGTCGTTAAGCGTCTGCCTTCGGCTCAGGGCGCAATCCCGGAGTCCTGGGATCGAGCCCCACATCAGGCTCCTCCGCTATGAGCCTGAATCTTCCTCTCCCACTCCCCCTGCTTGTGTTCCCTCTCTCACTGGCTGTCTCTCTCTGTGTCAAATAAATAAAAATCTTTAAGATAAATAAATAAATAAAAGTTGAGATATAATTCACATCCCATAAAATTCATGATTTCCAAGTGTCGAGGTCAGGAGCTTGTAGTATGAGGTTTACAAGAGTGTGTAGCTACCCCCACTCTCTCATTCCAGAGCATTTTCCCTGCAAAACTAATCTCCTACTCATTAGCCATCATTCTGCACGCTCTTCTCCCCTCAAGTTGGGCAAACACTACTCTGTTTTCTGCCTCTGTGAATTGACCTATTCTGGACATCTCGTAGGAGAACGATACGTGGCCTTTTGTATCTAGTTGCGTGCATTTGGCGTGATGCAGTCAAGGTTCTCCCGTGCTGTGCGCTTGCTACTTTGTTCCCCTTTATGGCTGAGTCACATTCCGCTGTGTGGATGTGCTCTATTTCGTTTCTCCAGTCATCAGCTGATAGGCACCTGGGCTGCCCCTGCTTTGGGGTTCTCACGAATAACGCTCCTTTTGTGGGGACACACGTTCCAAGTCTCCCAGGTGGACAGCTGAGATTGAAATCGCTGGGCCGTCCGGTAACTCTGTAGGTCACGATTCGAGGACCGGTCAGTTGGCGCTCTTCTTGCCCTCCATGAAGCGTCCGGCAGTCCCGACGATGCCTCCTTCCAGAAGCTGTCTCCTCGTCTGGTGCGCCTACCACTCGACCAACTTCTGTTTTCCCTTTGGCTTTCCTCGCCCCCGCCCATTCTTCAAGTTCCTCCAAGGTTCTGGCTTCTGCACTAATAGTTCTTAACCCTTTCAAGAGCTACCAACATCTACTAGAACTTTCTATCATGACCTTACCGCCCTAGCCAGATGGGGTCAACACACTACTTGCTAAATACTTTCTCAATCGCCATAGACTGCCCTTCCTCCTGCTATCTGCTGCTCTGGGGGGAGGACCTACTTCAGACACAAGTACACATGAAAGGCCTTCAGGGACCGCCCTTTCCCCACCAGGGTCTCTCTTCTCTGAATTCTCCGATTTTACGGCCCATAGCAATTATCACTACCCCATATTATTAGTTAACGGTTTTGGTGTGTTTATGTCTGAACTCAAATATCACCCTTGGTCACTAAAAAATTTCCAGCCTGCTTTAAAAGATGCACAGCGAAAAAATGTTTTCCTTCCCAGTGGTGACTACTACAGTTTCTCGTATATTCTAGAAATACTTCATGGATATGTACATATTTTTTTCTTTCATCAACATACCATATTATATGCATACTCTTCTATACCTTCCTTCCCTTCACACTTTCATTTGTTTTTAAACTAAAACCTCACTACTGTTTTCAAAAGTTTAACACTTACAATTATATCCACTGACTATACCTGGCTTACGTATTTCTCCTCAAAGATTAGTGAAGAATGATTTCTTTTTTTTTTTTTTAAGATTTTTAAAATTTATTTGAGAGAGAGAGAGAGCACACACAAGCAGGGGTAGGGGCAGAGGGAGAAGGAGACTCCCTGCTGAGCAGAGAGGCTGATGCAGGGGTGGGGGTGGGGGTCTCGATCCCAGGACCCTGAGATCATGACCTGAGCTGAAGGCAGACACTTCACCGACTGAGCCACCCAGGTGCCCCTATGTCCTGAATTTTTTTTTTAAAGATTTTTTATTTATGAGATAGAGACAGCCAGCGAGAGAGGGAACACAAGCAGGGGGAGTGGGAGAGGAAGAAGCAGGCTCACAATGGAGGAGCCTGATGTGGGGCTCGATCCCATAACGCCGGGATCACGCCCTGAGCCGAAGGCAGACGCTTAACCGCTGTGCCACCCAGGCGCCCCAGCCTATGTCCTGAATTTTTAAAGACATTTATGTGTGTGTGTGTATCAGTAGAAACATATGGCATTGTTTTTACTTTCTTTGAACATAAACTAAATGATATTATAATGTATATATTTTTCTGCAGCCTGCTTTTTGCCATTCGGTAATACAGGAAAGAATCTTAACACGTAGATGTAACTCATTTTCTTAATTGTTGGGTAGTTGATTTAGCGATTCCTTATTGTTGGAAATTTGGGTGTTTCCAATTTTTTGCTATTACATATACTGCTGTGATGAATATCTTTTTTTTTCTTTAAGATTTTATTTATTATTTATTTGACAGAGACAGCGAGAGGGAACACAAGCCAGGGGGAGTGTGAGAGGGAGAAGCAGGCTTCCCGCCGAGCAGGGAGCCTGATGCGGCTCGATCCCAGGACCCTGGGATCACGCCCTGAGCCGAAGGCAGACGCTTAACGACTGAGCCACCCAGGCGCCCCCCAACAACTAACTTGATCTTAGGCAATGCTTTCAGCTCGTGGACCCCAATTTCTGTATCTACAAAATTAGATTAAATGAGGTTTCCTACAATATGGCCTCAACACCATTGATTGCATGCAAGATACTTTTATTTTTATTGATTTTTATTTTAATAATTACTTGTATTTAAATAAATTAGGAACGGGGTGCCTGGGTGGCTCAGTCAGTTAAGCGTCTGACTCTTAATTTTGGCTCAGGTCATGATCTCGGGGTGGTGAGACTGAACCCCGCATTGGGCTCCGTGCTCAGCAGGCAGTCTGCTTCTCTCTCTCTCCCTCTGCCTCTCCCCCTCCCCCTCGCCCTGCTCACACTCTCTCTAAATAAATACAAAGATTCTAAAAAAATAAATTAGGAAGTAATTACCCCATCAAATCAAGGATTTATAGGTATCAATTCTCGATAATATGAAATTTACCTTTTTTTTTAAAAAAGAATTTATTTATTTGACAGAGAGAGACAGCCAGCGAGAAAGGGAACACAAGCCAGGGGGAGTGTGAGAGGGAGAAGCAGGCTTCCCGCCGAGCAGGGAGCCTGATGCGGGGCTCGATCCCAGGACCCTGGGATCACGCCCTGAGCCAAAGGCAGACGCTTAACGACTGAGCCACCCAGGCGCCCCCTAACAACTAACTTGATCTTAGGCAATGCTTTCAGCTCGTGGACCCCAATTTCTGTATCTACAAAATTAGATTAAATGAGGTTTCCTACAATATGGCCTCAACACCATTGACTGCATGCAAGATACTTTTATTTTTATTGATTTTTATTTTAATAATTACTTGTATTTAAATAAATTAGGAACGGGGTGCCTGGGTGGCTCAGTCAGTTAAGCGTCTGACTCTTGATTTTGGCTCAGGTCATGATCTCGGGGTGGTGAGACTGAACCCCGCATTGGGCTCCGTGCTCAGCAGGCAGTCTGCTTCTCTCTCTCTCCCTCTGCCTCTCCCCCTCCCCCTCGCCCTGCTCACACTCTCTCTAAATAAATACAAAGATTCTAAAAAAATAAATTAGGAAGTAATTACCCCATCAAATCAAGGATTTATAGGTATCATTTCTCGATAATATGAAATTTACTTTTTTTTTTAAAAAGAATTTATTTATTTATTTGACAGAGAGAGACAGCCAACGAGAGAGGGAACACAAGCAGGGGGAGTGGGAGAGGAAGAAGCAGGCTCCCAGCAGAGGAGCCCGATGCGGGGCTCGATCCCAGGACTCTGGGATCACACCCTTGAGCCGAAAGCAGACGCTTAACCACTGAGCCACCCAGGCCCCTGAAATTTACTTTTTAAAGGACATTTGTTTGGGGCTCCTGGCCGGCTCAGTTCGTGGGAGTATGCAATTCTTGACCTCAGGGTTGTGAGTTTGAGCCCCACGTTGGGTGTAAAGATTACTAAAAAATCATAATAATAAACTTTAAAAACAAAACTTTGAAGGAATTTTTTTGACTTGAAGTGAACTGACTTAAAAACAGCAAGCATACAGGGGAACAGGGTGGTGTGCAAGTACGGCAAATCAGGAATGTGATACATGAGGACTGAAGATTCTCTGTTCGGGAAATCAAGAAGAGGTTAGATTAAAGCTGTAGATCCCAGACGTTTGGATTTTGATAACCAGTAAAAGGAAAAAAAAAAAAACCCCAAAAGTCAGCGATCAACATGGAATTGCTGACTTTTTATTGTCTTAAGTACAGCAAGAACAACAAAACCCAAAGCTATATGCCTAACTCTGTTATTTAGTAAAAAGACAGTTAAAATGTTGTATAATTATAAAAAAAGTACATGTTGAAAAATTTTCAAATTGTACAGAAATATAGAAAGTCTGTCTCTTCCTTCATAAAATCTATTATGGACCTCCTTCCATACAGAGCTTCCTCATTTTTAGAAAGGACCTTTTTAACACATATATTAATATATAAGCATACATATACATGTAACATATATTTGTTACATTCTATATTTACTCCGCATAAAAATCTATAGAAGAAATATGTGATCTCAAAACAAAGGAACGACCTTCCCAGGGAAGGACAGATAGCAAGCTTACTTAGCCATTTGGAAACCACTGGTCTAGATATGCTTCTCTCTAAAATTCCATGGTTAAGTCTAGAATATTCTCGTTATTTACATGACTTTCATTATCACTCATCTATATATTTCAAAAGACACCTAGGAACCTCTATTAACATTTCCTTGAGTAGAAAATCACAGACTGCAGAGTGATTTTTCAGTCCTTTGACCTGCCTGGTGACACGAGGACACATCAGTGCCCTACCGATCGCTGTCACTGGTCCCTACGTCAGAGTTTTAACCTGGGGTCCACAGATTTCCGGGTGTTCCTAACACCGTGGAAACAGACATGGTATTTTGCATATATCAGCCGATCTATGAACATAGGGGTTAGGGGTGCTGACCCTCTGTGCAGTGGAAAAGCTTTTGAGTTCCCATAACGTCTGACAGCCTACGGTTGACCAGAGGCCCCACTCACCCCATAAACAATTGGTTACCCGTATATTCCATGTTATATGTACTATATACTGTATTCTTACAATAATGCTGCGAGAAAATACATTAGTAAGAAAATCATAAGGAAAATATGTCTACAGGCTATAGTTATTGATACCTAAGTTTACGTCACCTGTTTACAAGATGAAGCATCTGTCAGTATGTCTGTCTACACTGTCGATAGGATGCGATGCACTCTAGACCTTACACATGGGGGACGCACGTTACTAATACTGGACATCAGAAAGGAAAAGATAGCATGTTGTCTCTAAGTGTTTTTGTGCATAAGTTTGAACTTTAAAAAAATAGATTTGGGGGGGCGCCTGGGTGGCACAGCGGTTAAGCGTGTGCCTTCGGCTCAGGGCGTGATCCCGGCGATATGGGATCGAGCCCCACATCAGGCTCCTCCGCTATGAGCCTGCTTCTTCCTCTCCCACTCCCCCTGCTTGTGTTCCCTCTCTTGCTGGCTGTCTCTGTCTCTGTCAAATGAATAAATAAATAAAATCTTTTAAAAAAATAGATTTGGGTAAGATTTTAAGGTAGCAAATAATAAAATTGTATCTGCATGTATTTTACCCATCGTGAAACACCTAAACTTCTCTTAATTTTTTTGATGTTTCTAGACTATGCAGGGATCCCCAAGTTTTTTCAAATTATTGCACATCTCTAAAATATCTTCCAATATATTTACTGAAAAAAATTCACATGTAAGCGGACCCACGCAGTTCAAACCGTGTTGTTCAGGGGTCAACTGTATATTGTTTTCCTGGGGGAAGGGTTTGTAACTTTCCACGAACCAAAAAAAAAATAAGAAGCTCTTGCTTTGGGTAAGCTTCTTGCTTTTGCATTAAGGAAATAATCTTTTTGTGGCTTAGGAGTTTCTCACAATTTTCTTCTAGTTCTTTCTTGGCGGGAGGGGGCATCTAATTTCTGGTTTGCATTTGACAGGCTGCATGCTTAAGTTACTTGTTCAGAACTTAATGGTCTTCTCAGTAAAAACAAAAAGCATTCACCTCTAGCCATGAGTCGTATGGCATTTTAATTTTGTATTTGATTTTTAGTTTTTGAAGTATGGAGGGATGGAAAAAGGCAGGGAGTGGCATCCACTTTGACACTGGCAGGTGGGGAGACAAGCATGTAGGAACGGGGAGATGTGAGGGCCCAGATTAAAGGCGTAAGGACAGACACACAGACAGGCTGGCAGGGGGCGGGGGGAGGAGAATGAGTGACGAGGAGGCGAGGAGAGCGCCAGGGGAGACACGGGCGGACAAACGGGCGTGGGGGGAGAGAGAAGGCAGGCAGAATGAGGAAGGAAGAGGACAAGGAGAGAGAAGACAAAGTGATAAGACTGTCTGATGCCACACGGGGCTCTGTGGCTGATAAAGTGCCATCACATACATTACCACAGGCAGACAGGGAGAATCCAGCAGACAGATGGGGTGATGGAAGGATGCAGGCCAATCAGACAGAAGAGGGGGAAGGTGGCCAATCAGAGGGACGCTAGAATGCAGCCGAAGATAGACAGTTGAGGGGAAAGACAGAACCGAGAAAAGAGAAGTGAGAGAGGGAGGGCGAGAAAGGGGACAGAGGCCCAGGGGCGGAGGCCAACAGCACGGTGCAGAACACGGGCAGGCAAAGAGCAGCGCATTCTGTGCCAGAGTTTCCTGGTCGTCCTCCTGCAGACCCGGACAGACGCCGTGTGTTTCCCCCGAGGACTGAGCCTCACCATCCCCGAGGTGGCAGGGCGGAGGCACCGGCGGGAAGGAGGAAAAGGGAAAAGTGGTAGGAGGAAGCAGTGTTTCAGAGCGGGAGGAAGACACACTCGTGGGACAGGGATCGAGAGTCAGAGGCCTGTAAAGGCCACACACAGACGCGTGACACGGACGTGTGGGGAAGGCAGGGCAGGCCCACGCGTACTCCACGGGCACACGAGCCGGGCCCACGAGCTACCTAACTTAGGACATGGTACTTTTCAGTTGTACGGGGCCCCCACGTCCTGTCCCAGTTGATACGTGGCTGCGCGATGAGGGGACCGGCAGAGCTGCGCTGTCCCCAGGTAGCTCGCTGTGCAGACGAGGAGCCTGGCAGGCATGAGCGCCAGCGGGTACTGGCGGGCAGGAGCCAGCAGCCAGCAGCCAGTGCGTCCGAAAGACAGGTGCCCGAGAGGAGATCGACAAGACGAGGAGCAAGAACCGGCAGGCCCAGTGAAGCAGGAAGGCGGAGTGACAGTGACAGAGAAAGAAGCATCCGGCAAGACTAGGACAGGAGGAGGAAGGACTGCAGCGCCGGGCAAGGAGACTTAGATCCGCGGAGACCCTGCTCTGGAACGACATCCGAGAAGCGCCAAGTGGCGGCTGCCTCAGGGAGACGAGCAGGGGACTGGCGGCGAGGGGCCGGGGGGAGGCCCATGCAGCACGGGACACCGCCAGCGCCTCACGTGTTTCGTGCCGCGTGTGTGCTTCCGGTTGGGACGCTGAGGGACGAGCAAAGACGACGAAAGCAGAAGAGCAGGCGGAGAGGTCGACGGCGAGAGGCGGCCCGGCAGACGGCAAAAAAAGGCGGGAAGAGCAGGGGAGGCTGGGAAGAAGGCAGAAAGGCCGGGGGCAGGCCGCCCATCCAAGGAGCCGGAAACAAGCAGCCGCAGAAGCAGGCCCGCCTCGAGCGAGCGCAAGCAGGAGCAAAGGCGGGGCGCACGATGCGGCACGAAGGCCCAGAGACTTCGGGGCGAGGGAGTCGCTGACAGCTTTGGGGTAGAGAGGCCACCCCCGTGGATGGAGAGCGGCTTTGGGGAAGCCAAGGAAGCAAAAGCAGACATGCAGCCAGAGGCAAGAGGCAGGCAGTGGCCGGGGGGCGAGCAGCCGCAACAGGCAAGCAGACGGACGGACCGGGAGGCAGGAAAAATCAGGAGCTTAGCAGGCGTAAATAAGGGGAGGGACACGCAGAAGAGCAAGAGAAGAGGCAAACCCAGAGAGGGAAGCACGGCAGGGCCTGGAAGGTAGACAAACCAAGAGACGAAGGCTAAAAAAGTGACAGAGACAGGCAGGCGGGGAGACAGATGGCTGGAGAGAGAGTGGTGGGCAGACAGCCAGAGAAGCAGACAGACAACCAGAGAGAGAGGCTGCCAGCCAGTCAGGGAGGAGCAGACAGGCAGGCAGACACCATAACAGGAGCGAGCAGGTAGAGAGGCAGGCGGGAGCCGGGATCCAAGGAGGCAGAGCGAGAGAGGACGGTGGGAGAGAAAAGACGAGAGGAGAGGCGGCCGGGCAGAGGGGGACATGGGCGAGAGGGAGAAGGAAGCAAACGAGCAAATCCACACCGCACACCGCACTTGAAGGTGTGACTGTGGGGACAGGGGCGCGCACCTGCAGCTCCTGGCACATGGCGGCGGGCGGGCGGGGGTGCTGGGCACACGAAGCGGGGGCACTGAGGCAGGGAGGCCGCGGCACACACGATGTGCAGGGGGGGCCCACATCCACGTGGGGCACTCCTCCCTGACACAAGCCGCCGAGGGGCCAGGGAGAGGAGGGAGCCAGGCCCACAAGAGGAAGAGACAGACACATGGAGGCAGAGCCCGGAAGACAGAAGTAAACAGAAACAAGACAGAGGTGGAAAGTCACTTAGGGGTGACAGAGCCTGAGAGCCGGAGGGTCGGAAGTCAGTGTCGCCGAGGGAATAAAATCCCACATACAGAGAAGCCCCCTGTACAGAAAGAGAGAGCTACCCAGATGGCCTCGCACAAAGAGACTGAGAGAAGGAACAGAACAGAATGGAACAGAAGAGGGACAGGAGTAGACTCGGCACGGACTGACACAGGAAAGACTCCCAAGGGCCAGGTCAAGGAAAAGATGGAACATCCTCGCTCGGTCAAGTGCATCAGTGTGTGGGTATGGGGGGTGGCGTATCAATAAAGAACATTCCAGCCTCCTAAGCAAACAGTGGCACCGTATTCCCTGTCATTACTACTTTCTGCTTGCTGGCTACCTACCCCTCCCGCCTGAGGACCTCCTGAGCACTGCTGGTCCTGGGGGGCAGTGGAGGCTGGCAGCTCCGCTTCAGGGGTAGAGAAATAACCCAGGAGAGAAAGGATTCCCGGGCAAGGGACGGGAAGCAAGGAAGGGGCAAAGGGAGATCAAAATAATGGGAGGAAGCTGGAGTTAGGAAAAGTGACAAGGACAAGAAAGGGTAGAAGTGAGCTTTTCGCCCTCCATCCTGGGCTGGCACTGCTCAGGATGCGAGTTTTAGAGAACTTCCCTGGTGGATCTCTGGATGAGAAAGCTACTTTGGGACACCTTTCCAACCTTCCATCTGATTCTCGGCACCACTTCTAAGATAAACACTGGGGTACAGTGGGACATCATGGGCCAGGCAAGTGGGATGCAAATGCCAGGGGGACCCCTACCTCTGTCTTTTTCTCAGTCCCAGAGACTTTTCTGTTTCACCATACCTCAGTTTCTTCCACTTTACCAGTGTCGGAGATCATGGAGAAAGGGAAATATACTGCAACGGGAGAGAAGAGAAAACAATTTCACAATTTTTCAGATTTGACTCTTTCCCCTTTATTCTAAAAATCTGTACTCCTGACCCCTCAATTAATTTCCCAAGTCGGATGAATTTTATAGTCGAGCCATTGGGGGAGGGGAGGTGAGGTAAAGCAGAAAAGAGTGCAGATAAAATTTACAACAATTATAAATCACTGAAAAGGCTGGGCAAAGGGGAGAATCAAACATGGACTCCTTTGAAAAAAAAAAAAAAAACCTCAATCATCGTATCTATTCATATCTCTCCCCCAAAAGTCACTAGAATTTCTGTCACTTTTTTAAAAGAAAGGGGAAAAAAATCCAGCCCCGCTTCTCATTTGAAGGATACGTACACAATTAAATGCGTTTTGACTTCAGTGAGGTATGTAGAAAGAGTTATATATAAACATATATTTCATCTTTTCCTTTTCAATGCCTGAAGGGGAAAAAAAAAAACCTTCACATCAAACCACTCCCTTCTGAAGTATTCAGAAAAAAAAAAAAAGCTTTTCTTTAAGAGAAGGGAGGTGGGGAGGAAGAGACTAGTAAAGAAAAGAAAAATATTTAAATCTAGTTGGACTAGTATCTAACTAGTTAACCTTTAACAATTTATGCTGATGTCAGACTGAGCATGAGTACTGATTAATGCCCCCCCTCAAATATTTTTTTATAGGGGGGGGAGTTAGAAAGAGCAGCCATTTTTGTTTTATGCAGAAATCCTTCATGCCCCCCCCAACGCGCACACACACACTCACACACACACTCACACACACACAGTACACAAGGAAAATATCTCTATTAATCTGTGCACTAATCAGTTATGAAAAAAGGGAGAAATTTGTGGGTTTCTGGGTAGAGGCTTGGAGATGGGGGTGTAACAGGGAGGAGAATGGGGGGGTGAAAACTGAAATATTAAGCCAGCCATTTTGTTTTAAAAGGGGATTTTTCCCCCCTCTCCCTTTCTTCATGGAGGGGGTGGCGGTGCTGGGGGGGGTTGTTTTAAAAATAATTTCAAGGCGGCCATCTTAGTGCCTCAGCTCTGAGAAATATTTCTGAGCGCCCCCCTCAGAATTTAAATATATTTAAAGCAACGGAGAGGGGGGCAGAGAGAAGTCGAAAACTTTTATATATATATATATATATTTTTT
>NC_048234.1:2601755-2604014 GCF_002007445.2 Ailuropoda melanoleuca
TTTTTTTTTTTTACCCTCGGCGGGGGGGGGGGAGGCAGGAAACGGCCGCGGCGAAGCCAGGGCCCCCTCCCTGGCCGAGCGAGGGACCGCGGAGACCCTGGCGGCCGGACGGCGGCGTGGAGGAGGGGCGCGTGGGGGAGGGGCGGCCGCGCGGGCGCCCCTCGGGCTCCGGCCCGAGTGGGGTTGCACTGAGGTAACAGGGGGTTTCCGCTTGTGGAGCGGACCGCGGGCCTAACCAGCCCCCCCTCAGGAGTGGGGGAGGCGCGGGTGGGGGTCGGTCTCCATCGGACCCCCGCCTGCGGGGACCCCGGCGCCCGCCAACTCCGGGGCGTGCGGTGGCACGTGGGGGAGGGGTCGCGTGAATGTCTGCGGGCGGCTGGGGACCGGGGGCAGGTGGTGGCCGCACTCCACGCAGACCACTTCCTGGAGTCAGACTTGATCCTACCGCCTCTCCCCCCAGCTTGTCACAGGGAGAGCACTCCTTTAAGATTGGGGAGCGCAGGGAGAGTGTCTCGGAAACCAGATGCCCCCAACTCCACCCCCTTTATCTCCACTCTGCTCCGGGCTCTTTTGTGTCAAGTGCGGCTCCCCCCCCCCCAGCGTGACCCCGTCAGTCTGGGGTGGCCGAGCTGCCCAGCTGTGACTCTCACGTGGCTGCCATTCACTGTCACTCACTCTCTCGCTGAAACCACCCGCACCTTGATCACGCCGGGGGGCGTGAACTGCCCACCCAGCTGTTGTGCAGCTTGACCGTCACTCGGCACCCCTCCCCCGGGATGACAAGTCACTCGGCCTCTCTCTGGGCAGTTCCCCCAGGAGTGGAAGGAACAGACTGCTGCCTCGCATGGGGAGGGGGGACAGCAATGGCCCCATTCAGACCACCCTCCTAGTGGAGTGATAGCTCCTCTTCTTGAGGACAGGGGAGCATCCTGGGGGTGCTCACATCTCCTGCTTAGGGCATGAAAGGGGACATCCACACCCCCAGGCCTCTGGGTGCCATGCAGCACAAATGCACCAAACTTCAGGACGGCTAACATCACGCTCTTTGTAGAACTGTCACATTGATCTGTGTGGCTTAAGTAGCAAATGTTCCTGTTCAGTTGAGACCACCTTTGAGGGAGTATGGGGTGCCTTCGGGGGGGGGGCGGAGGAGGGTGCGTGTGTGATGGAAACAGGGACCTCCCCCCCCCAGGCTTGTCTGAAAAAGGGAAAAGTTTTTAGAAAGTTATCCCAGAGAACCCACGGATTTGCAAGAGGGAGAAGGGATAAAGAATCGTGGGGAGGGGGACGCCTGGAGCCCGGCAGAAGTGCTAAAAAGAGAAAGAAAGGATGTCAGGTTGTGTTAGGGCACCTATTTGTATGGCGAACTTGGAATGTGGCATTTGGGGGTTTCTGATCCCGGATTTGGGGATGTGAGAGAGGCGCATGAAAGAATACGAGGTCGAGGTGGGTCTTTGTGTCAGTCCTCCCTCCTCCTCTTCTCCGCCGCTCTCTCAACAGCCGAGAAGAAACGTCAAATGTTTTTAAAAATTTGTGTTTGAAATGAAAACCCACCTCCTCGCTCTCCCCGGGTCCCTTGTATCCCCCCACTTCAGCGCTCAGAGTCAATTGAGTGACCCAGATGCACCCCCTCAGATGACTTTCTGAGGCAAAACTTTGGGGAAATATTTTTGGGCCGCTCGTTATTTCTGTCTACCTAAGTGTGGGCAAAATAAGCCTCCACGAAGGAAATGTGTGCGGGCTGCCCTCCCTCATCCTTCTTCAGAATATGAATTTGCACGTATTAGAGGTCTATTGTTTTTCATTCCGACTGCTTTGATTCTCACCATTTTGTTTTACATTCTTACCCAAGAGCAATTTTATCCCTTCCCCCCATCTCGGCTCCTTACATTGTTAAACGTTTAAAATAATAGCACTCGTGTTGGTGGGGGAAGGGAGCAGGAAGCCAAAAACTCATTTCTTCTCCCTCCCCCTTCTGGCAAGTCTCGAGAAATAATATAACATAATATATAGATGTGATTCCTTGGGGGTGGGGGTGGGGAATGATTGTGGGTGGTGCGGAAAATTCTGGTAGTTTCTTTGCAAAAGGTCTGAAAATACAAACCCACCCCCTGCATGCAGTACGCATGTGCAGCAGACCTATTATGGTGGTGCGTTGTGGGGGAGGGAGGGGAATTTGAGAAAAAATAAATATATGTGTGAGAGATTGATGGTGAGATTAGAGGGAGCGGGGCGGGCGGGAGGCGCGGCCTGGGCCCG
>NC_048234.1:2604631-2620297 GCF_002007445.2 Ailuropoda melanoleuca
GGCCTCCGTTTCCATGTTCACCATTAAGCGACGTCCCGGGGGTTGGGGAGAGCTGGCTGCTGGGGGCGGGCGGGGGGGCATGGCGTCTTGCTGACTTCCTACTCCAGTCCGCACGCTCTTTGCCCGCCCGGGGCCTGCTGCACGCGCGCCCTTCACCCCAGCCCCGTCCTAGAGGGTGTTCCTGCACCAGAGGACACAGTATGCTGGCGTTCTGAGGACAGGTAGCGCTGAGGAAGGGGGCGCCGGGATCCCGAGGCAGTGGAAGCCGTGTTAATTGTGGCTCATTTTCCCTTCGCTGATTGTGGGCCGAAGGATTGTGTGTCCTAGAGCAAGGGGCTGGGCCAGGGCCAGGCTTTCCTCCTCTGCCCGAGCCGGACAGGTCTGGCTGGTTAGTCTAGTGCCTGCTGGAGGGAGGGAGGCCAAGCAGGGCCCCAGGTCTGTGGCATCCGTGTTCTCCCCGGATGGATGGGGATCATGGAGAATGTTGGGGGGAACCACATCAGGGAAGCCCCGGCCCCCGACAGAGACATCTGGGCAGAAAGCCAGGGACCCAACCCTGCTGGAAGCAGGTACAGGCTGTCCTCTGGCTTTGTGCTCAGGACTATGTGCAGGCTTGTGCGGCCGAGAATGCATATGCTGGGTGTGTCTTTGTCTCTAGCTTTGTTTGGGTCTTCTGTGCTGCTTATGTATGAATGGGACTAAATTTGGAGGCAAAGGGTGAGAGCAGGGGACAAAGGGGAGGGCCCTTGAGTTCTCAAAGGGAGCAGGGGTATGGAAATAGCTTTGAGGGAAGGTTCCAGGCTGCTTGGGAAGACAGGAATGTTTAGGTAATTGTGGAGACTGCTCCCATAGGGTTAGGGTGTGATGGACGAGCCAGACGCTGTGGTCCTGTGGGCAAGATGTGAAAATGACTGGCAAGGACTTCTTTTCCTCCAGGGCTGTGTTGGGGTGACAGGAGGCTTGGCGATCATCTGAGGAAGTATAAATAGAGGCCTCCCTCGTGGCAGAGAGGATGTGAGGGCCCCGGGTGTTAGTGTGAGATCCCAGGTGTCCACCTTTGGCTCTCCCTTCTCAGCATCTGGCTTAGGGAGCTGCCAGCTTGTGTCTCCCCACTCCAAGTGCTGGGGTCAGGCCAGGCCAGCAGCTGGGCATGGCTTCCCCAGTTCCCGGGCAGGATGCCAGCTGGCTAAGTGAGGGGGAAGGCAGGAGGAGCCCTGGCGGCGACTGAAAGGACCTGCCACAGTCAGAGCCCATGGCCTAGAGCCTGCTCCCTTGTTAGTAGGAGGGGAGAGGAGGGAGTGGTTTGGCTGTGCTTCCCTTCTGACCCCTGACCTCCCATTCAGAACCCAAGCATCCCAGAGTACTCGAAACACTCTCTGTTTGCACCCAGTGAAGGGAGGCGAGGTTTGGAGGAGTTAATGCCCGAGTTCCTAGAGAGTGGGAATGGAAGAGGTGAGGAGGGCTGAGGCCCAGGGGCCGTAGAGGACGGGGAACCTAGAGGCTTAGGTTCTCTGGTGCTCTCTGCTCCAAAGATAAGGATGACATCCGGCTGCTGCCTTCAGCATTGGGTGTGAAGAAGAGAAAACGAGGACCCAAGAAGCAGAAGGAGAACAAGCCAGGAAAACCCCGAAAACGCAAGAAGCTTGTAAGTGTTCAGGACCCCTGTCTCCACGGCAAGGCTCAGCAGACCTCTTCGCAGGCACCCGCATTTTCTCCGGTCCCGGGCCCGATGATTATTGAGGGTGGAGGGTGGAGGATGAGGGGGCATCCGGAAGTTAGGGAGGTCTGACGCCCCCTCCCCCCTCTGGCTGGCCCGTAGGTGCTGGATCTGGGACCCTAACCTCAGTCACCACAACCCAGTAAAGAGCCCCCCGCCCCCGCTGTCCACGTGACTCACCTTAGCAGCAGTGAGCCCCCGTTGACAGGCTCTCAGAGCCTCGCAGCCCCATCTCCTTGATGGTTTGTTTAGTTCTGCGTGCCTCAGTTTCCTTGCCTGCAAAAAACAGCAGATGAAAATAGATGAGTTACTATGTCTAGAGCACCGTTGTGAAGATTAAAAGGGGTAATACATGTTACAGGCTAAGAATGGTTCCTGGCACATGGTAGGACTGAAGAAATGTTATTTTTATTTCTCTCCCTCAGGACAGTGAGGAGGAATTTGGCTCCGAGCGAGATGAGTACCGGGAGAAGTCAGAGAGCGGAGGCAGCGAATATGGAACCGGACCAGGTCGGAAACGGAGGCGGAAGCACAGAGAAAAAAAGGAGAAGAAGACAAAGCGGCGGAAAAAGGGGGAGGGAGACGGGGGGCAAAAGGTGAGTAGAATTAGGGAGTGGGGGGGACACATGAGTGTTGAAGACGGGCCTGGCGAGGGCGGGAGCATCCCAAGGCGGGGTGCTCATTGGAGAGGCTGTGGGTAGGGGAAGCTAGTGGGTAGAGAGGGAGGCATGTGGGGGCCCAGGATGAGGGCTGGAGAAGTGACGGCCTCCCCGAGTCCACCCCCTGCCCCCGAAAGCCCCCTGACACCGGTCTCTCGCAGCAGGTAGAACAGAAGTCGTCTGCAACTCTGCTTCTGACCTGGGGCCTGGAGGACGTGGAGCATGTGTTCTCCGAGGAGGATTACCACACACTCACCAACTACAAAGCCTTTAGCCAGTTCATGAGGTAGGACAGGCCAGCGGACACTTTACTTTGGGGTCGGGGGGGGATGGTGAACCCCTCTGGAATCGGATAAACGCTCAGACACTGCTTCCCAGAGAAGTGCACAGCACAGACCCGCCACGCTCGGCACGTAACTTCAGAGGATTCCTGGACACCTCAGGATTCGAGGACCCCGGTCGGGAACCCTTCACGAGGGGGCCGGGGGAGGGTCATAATGCCAGTGCTTGGTTCGAAACCTCTAGTGACAGAAGACGGTGAGGGCTGATGGTCCTCGCCGCTCCAACCATTCTGGCTCCCCCCGCATGACTTCTCTCTCAACTCAAGCCCAGAGAACATCAGTGTTGCCCAATTTCCTTTGCTCGGTTATCAAGTCCTCTCTGTCCCTGGCGTAGGACCCCGTGGTAACGGTTCACGCCCCGCTGGCCGCAGAGCCTGGGCTTCGGGGACTCCCCGAGTAGGGCGGACTGTGGCAGAGCTGCCTTTCGGGGATCAGGCATTTTAGAGAGCCGCGGGCCTGGTACTGTCTTGGGCACGTTACCTCTTTGCTTTTCAGTTTTTGAATCTGTAACATAGGCACGGTCATGGTGTGCCCCTCGTAGGGGTCTTGTGGGGATTTGCTGGGGTGAGGAGAGCCGGGTGCGCTCAAGGCCTGGCCTCCCTGCCCCCAGCGAGTGTTGCATACCTGGTACCTATCGTTGGTTCCCTGTCTCTCCTGCCTCACTGCTGAGGACCGTGCTCCTGTGAGCACCATGGTCGTCTTAAGTCCTCATGAGAGCTTAACACCCCGCCACAGAGCCTAACCCGCCTGGCCCGTCAGGCTCCACGTGCCGGGACCCTTCCTCAGGCCCCATGGAACTTACTAGAAAAATGCAGAGAATCCTAGCAACTTGCAGTATCATCGCGAAGATGAAATGAGACCTCGCTAACATTCGCAAAAGAATCTTACAAACAGTAAAAGATTCAAAGCATTTTTATCGACGTCTTTGTTCGTTTTATCCTTTTTTATCTGCTGCGCGTGTACGTTTTGTTTCTCTTTATACGTTTTCTTGTTTTTTATTGTCTTTTTCTGTCTTAAGTTTTGTATCTGTTTACCTTTAAAGCGACGTTCCTGATAGGACGTGTCCTTAGGGCCCAGGAGCGCGAGCACGTTCTCAGACTGAGCCGCTGAGGGACGTGGCAGTGTTCCCGGAGCAGCTGTGAAGGTCCCGCGTCTTCTGCTTCTGTATTTACAGGCCCCTGATTGCGAAGAAGAATCCTAAGATCCCGATGTCTAAGATGATGACCATCCTCGGGGCCAAGTGGAGAGAGTTCAGTGCCAACAACCCCTTCAAGGGGTCGGCAGCCGCTGTGGCGGCGGCGGCGGCCGCAGCGGCTGCGGCTGTGGCCGAGCAGGTGTCAGCTGCTGTGTCATCGGCCGCCCCCATAGCACCTTCCGGACCCCCCACCCTCCCACCACCTCCTTCTGCCGATACCCAGCCCCCACCCATCCGAAGAGCCAAAACCAAAGAGGGCAAAGGTGAGAAACCCTCTGCTTAGAACAACTGTCGCCCCGCCCTCCAAACCACACGTTCTCAAGTCGGAGTCTAGAACTTTTCTGTCTTCTCAGCACCGATTGTTGTAGGGGAAACGCTTTGCGGGAAGAGGTCTCGGGGAAGCCACAGCCCACAGGAGGGTCCAGAGGCCGCTGTGAGCTCTGTTATCCTGGGACGTCATGACGTCTACTTTCTCTGCCTCACCCCGCTCCTCATTCAGGTCCAGGCCATAAACGGCGGAGTAAGAGCCCCCGAGTGCCCGATGGACGCAAGAAGCTTCGGGGGAAGAAGATGGCACCGCTCAAAATCAAACTAGGGCTGCTGGGTGGCAAGAGGAAGAAGGGAGGCTCGGTGAGCGGCCCCTCCCCGTCTGCTAAGCGCCCGGGGGTGTCAGGGGCCAGGGGTCCAGACGCAGGGGTCCGTGCGGGACGCTGGAGCAGGAGCCGGAGGCCGGGGGCGGGAGCGGAACAAAGCCGGCCTCCCTGACCGCCACGGGGCTATGGGTAGTATGTTTTGCAGAGCGATGAGGGCCCTGAGCCAGAGGCCGAGGAGTCAGACCTGGACAGCGGCAGCGTCCACAGCGCCTCGGGCCGGCCTGATGGGCCTGTCCGCACCAAGAAGCTCAAGAGAGGCCGGCCAGGGAGGAAGAAGAGGAAGGGTAAGGGGTGCCAGCTGTGTGTGACCTTGTCCATCTGGCCTCCTCTCGTCCCTTCGGGGCCCCTCTTGTCTCCCCCTCTGACTGCTTCATTCGGCCCTTTCCTCTCCCATCATCCCCCTCTCTCTCTCTCTCTGTGCCCTTTGCCTCCGCTGGTGCGTATGACAGTCCTCGGCTGTCCCGCAGTGGCCGGGGAGGACGAGGCTGACGGCTATGAGACAGATCATCAGGATTACTGCGAGGTGTGCCAGCAGGGGGGGGAAATTATTCTGTGCGACACCTGCCCTCGTGCCTACCACCTCGTCTGCCTTGATCCTGAGCTGGACCGGGCTCCCGAGGGCAAATGGAGCTGCCCCCACTGCGTGAGTACTTGCCGTCCCCCGGGGACCCACCGTCCGCTTCCTGCCCCCAGACGCCTGGCTTTCTCAGTGGCCGGCGTGTGTGGGTCCAGGATCCTGGCCCCCCTCCCCCGTCCCTCTTTCCCCTCATCAACACGTTTGGAAGCAGTGGTGTCCCGTTCCTTCGTTCCCACCCGCCTCCTTGGCGCTTCTAGGAGCTAGTGTCCTGTCTCTGTCCCCGTCTCCCGGTCTCACTGCCGTCTCCTTCCTTCCATCTGTGTCTGTGTCTGGCCTTGGGCTCCCAGGAGAAGGAGGGGGTGCAGTGGGAGGCCAAGGAGGAGGAGGAGGAGTACGAAGAGGAGGGAGAGGACGAAGGGGAGAAGGAGGAGGAAGACGACCACATGGAGTACTGCCGCGTGTGCAAGGATGGGGGCGAGCTCCTGTGCTGCGACGCGTGCATCTCGTCCTACCACATTCACTGTCTGAACCCGCCCCTGCCCGACATCCCCAATGGGGAATGGCTGTGTCCCCGCTGCACGGTGAGTCGGCCCTTCCTGCCGCATTTCCTGGCAGCCCCCACTCTTCCCATCTCTGGGATCCCATCGTCCAGCTCCTCCTTCCCCTCCTGTCCCTTCCCTTGGCCTTTGACTCCCTCGTGGGACCCCCGTCCTCCTCGTCCTCTAACGATGGGCTCTTTTTGCCTGTTTCCTCCTCATGTGCGCCTGTCCCCAAGTGCCCCGTGCTCAAAGGCCGCGTGCAGAAGATCCTGCACTGGCGGTGGGGGGAGCCACCCGTGTCCGTGCCAGCCCCCCAGCAGGCTGACGGGAACCCCGATGCCCCGCCGCCCCGTCCTCTTCAAGGCCGATCGGAGCGAGAGTTCTTTGTCAAGTGGGTAGGACTGTCGTACTGGCACTGCTCCTGGGCCAAGGAGCTTCAGGTATGCGGCCCCTCCTTCCCCCTCTCTGTGACCCCCTCTGCTCTTCTCACTCACCCCTCTGGCTCTGCTGTTCCAGACCCTGTGCTCGCCTTCGCTTCCCACCTCCAGCCCTCACACCCTCCCTCCGTCCTTAGTCTCTGCAGGAGGTTGTCTCAGCCTCCAGTCCTCTCCGCCAGCCTCCCTTCGCTTTCTGCCCTCAATCTCTCCGTGTTCCCTGCTTCCTTTAGCCTGTTACGTGCTTTGCGTCTCTCCTGCCCACAGTCCCCCGTCCCTTCCGGTCCTCTTCGGATGCTGGGACCGTCTCGTTCCCCTCCCTCTGTGCCCCGCCAGTTGGAGATCTTCCACTTGGTGATGTACCGGAACTACCAGCGGAAGAACGACATGGACGAGCCCCCACCCCTGGACTATGGCTCGGGCGAGGACGACGGGAAGAGCGACAAGCGCAAGGTGAAGGACCCGCACTACGCGGAGATGGAGGAGAAGTACTATCGCTTTGGCATCAAGCCCGAGTGGATGACCGTGCACCGCATCATCAACCACAGGTGAGCTCCGGCCGCGGCTCGGCTGCCAGGGCCCGGCCCGCGTGAGGCTGCGTCCACGGCCGGGACCTGCTCCGCCTGCGGGACGCCGGCCACTCGCCAGCCCTCAGGGCGTCTCCCCAGTGGGGGCGGAGAGAAACCAGGCGGAGCGGCTGGCCTGCGTGACCCCTTCACCCCCGCCTCTGATCTGATGACTCGCGAGTGGGTATCGGGCCGTGAAGGCCGACGTGAGAAACACGGTTCAGCCAGGCCGGTGTCTGTCATACTTCTTTCTTCGTGGTACTGGTTACCACCGAACGTTCTTCTGCATGCGTGTGCTCGCCTGGTATGTCGCTGCCTTCCGCAGTCGAACGTGAGCTCCGTGGGCACGGGGTCCATGGTCTTGTTTATGCATCACTGCATCAGCACCGCCTGGAACAGGCCTTGCACCCAACGGGTGTTTAGTTAAGACTGATTGGATGAAGCCAGGGATGTTTTCTGATCGTTGATTTTTAAGCAGGGGTCTTGGAAAGGGTAGGGCAGTACTTCAGCCATCCTAAGTTCCCTCCCAGGGGCCCCCCATTGTGGATTGGGTGGCAAAAACTACCTGTTTGCGGATAATCGCATTTATGACGATTTTTTCGGTCTTGTGGTCCACGTTATTTTTCTCCCCCTGCTCCTTCTCTTGGTTTTCTGCCATGCAGTGTGGATAAAAAGGGGAATTACCACTATCTAGTGAAATGGAGGGACTTGCCCTATGACCAGTCCACGTGGGAGGAGGACGAAATGAACATCCCCGAGTACGAAGACCACAAGCAGAGCTACTGGAGACACCGGTGAGGGGCCAAGCCATGGGGGGAGGGAGTCTGAGGACGGGGGCGCAAAAGCCACCCTTCCAGGGTAAGAAGAGGTCCAGTAGCAACAGACCCACCCTGGAATGGAGGGCAGTGGCAGCCGGCGCTAGGTTGTCTGGGGCGGGACTGGTAAAGAGGCTGTGTGAGGGACAGACGTCCGGTCCAGCCGGAGTCACGGGGAAAGGGGATGCTGAGGACTGGCGAGGGTGGACTCTGCAGGTGAAAATCAAGGGGTGAAGGTAAAGAGGCTGGGAGGAAGGAAACATGAGAAAATCAAGTTTAAGGGAGCGGGAGGTGGTTCTGGAACGGGTTCAGGAGAGAGCGAGATCCCGAGGAGCAGGCCTCACTCAGACCCGCTCTTTTCCCAGAGAACTGATTATGGGGGAGGACCCTGCCCAGCCCCGCAAGTATAAGAAGAAGAAGAAGGAGCTGCAGGGAGACGGGCCCCCCAGTTCTCCTACTAACGATGTGAGTCCTTCCTCTCAATCTCTCTCCCGTTTCTAGAACCGTGGCAGATTGCCCAGGGGCTACTGACAGGACTTCCCTGAGTTTCAGCACCCTCCCTGAACAGTGTCCAGCCTTGCCCCAAGCGTGGCTAGGAACTCTGGCTAAACGGCCAGAGAGCAGCTCAAAGCAGCAGCACCCAGCCTCCACCCCCCCCCAGCTCCCTTCCTCATGCCGCTGCTGCTGCGTCTGGCTTTAAGCAGTGAGGGGGAGAGACTGAAGCTCAGGCCTCCTGGAGGGAACCGTGATCCAACTTGATCTCAGTGCCAGCAAGGGGGCGGAGGAGCCCTGACCGTCCCCTTCAGCTTTCTGACTTCTTGACTCCGCAGCCTACAGTGAAATACGAGACCCAGCCACGGTTTATCACGGCCACCGGGGGCACACTGCACATGTACCAGCTAGAGGGCTTGAACTGGCTGCGCTTCTCGTGGGCCCAGGGCACCGACACCATCCTGGCTGACGAGATGGGGCTGGGCAAGACCATCCAGACCATCGTGTTTCTCTACTCGCTCTATAAGGAGGTGCTGGATGCGGGGGCCCCTGAGGGACTGGGGAAGGCAGGAGTGGATGGAGGCTGAGGGCGTGGGAGGAGTGCAGGGGGCAGGGCGGCAGCCAGAGGACTGGGGCGACTGCCTCAAGCCCCGACTAACGGTCCCCCCCAAACCTCGACTCCCAGGGCCACACAAAGGGTCCCTTCCTGGTGAGTGCCCCCCTCTCTACCATCATTAACTGGGAGCGGGAGTTCCAGATGTGGGCACCCAAGTTCTACGTGGTGACGTACACGGGTGACAAGGACAGCCGGGCCATCATCCGTGAGAACGAGTTTTCCTTCGAAGACAACGCCATCAAAGGTGGCAAGAAAGCTTTTAAGATGAAGGTAGGCCCCTCGACTTCGTCTTCTTGGAGACCCCCAGATCTGTTGTTTCGTTGCCCCCCACTGGGATTTCAGTTCCTTTGTTCCCCTCTGAGTTTTCTCCTCCCCGCGCCTGCCCCACCCCTGCCTTCCTGTCCTGGAAATGTACACTTCTGTCTGTAATGGACTTGGGGTAGAGGTTGGGGGCCAGGTCCAGTCATCCCCATGTGGACCCCACGTAGCAGGGTGGGGTGTGTGACCCCCTTGGCAGTCGCAGTCGGGATGGCGGGTCTGGGTAAAGAACGGGGTGGAAGTCTGGGTTCCCGGGGGTCGGGCGGCAGCCTCGCCTACAGTGGCTGTGTTGGCAGAGGGAGGCCCAGGTGAAGTTCCACGTTCTCCTAACATCGTATGAGCTGATCACCATCGATCAGGCGGCACTCGGCTCCATCCGCTGGGCCTGCCTCGTGGTGGATGAAGCCCATCGGCTCAAGAATAACCAGTCCAAGGTGAGTGAGAGGCCCACACCTCCGAGTCTGGCCGTACTTCTAAGATGGCAGGTTCTGGACTTTCCCCAAGCTGGAACGGGGAGGAGTCCAGGTTGGGGGAGAGAGAGGACTGGAGATTCGGGGCCGCTAGTCCCAAAGGGAACGGGAAAAGGCAGGCACTGTGGCCCAGCCACTTGCCACTAATGGGCCCGTTCTCCTGCGTCTCCTTGCCCCATGTTCTAGTTTTTCAGGGTCCTCAATGGCTACAAGATAGATCATAAGTTGCTGCTGACCGGAACTCCGTTGCAGAATAACCTGGAGGAGCTCTTCCACCTGCTAAACTTCCTCACCCCAGAGAGGTTTAAGTAAGGGACCCACCAGGGTGGCCTGCGGAGGTGCGACGTGGAGGGGCTGAGGACGGCAGCGGGCGGAGGCTTCCTCTAAGTGAAGAAGGGAGCCCGAGGCCAGGGCCAGAGAACCCGGTGGCCTGTTCAGTTCCTTGTCTCCTTCTGGCTACTAGCAATCTGGAGGGCTTCCTGGAGGAGTTTGCTGACATATCCAAAGAAGACCAGATTAAGAAACTGCATGATTTGCTAGGGCCGCACATGCTGCGGAGGCTGAAGGCCGACGTCTTCAAGAACATGCCGGCTAAGACGGAGCTCATCGTGCGGGTGGAGCTGAGCCCCATGCAGAAGTGAGACAAGAGCTGGGCCGCCGGAATGGGGGGCCGCGGGTGGGGGGCAGCCTCCTCACTGCTCCCTTTGTCCTGTCTCTTCCGCGCCCCCGCCCTGGTCTCCAGGAAGTACTACAAGTACATCCTGACTCGGAACTTCGAGGCCTTGAACTCGCGAGGTGGTGGGAATCAGGTGTCACTGCTGAACATCATGATGGATCTTAAGAAGTGCTGCAACCACCCCTACCTCTTCCCCGTGGCTGCTATGGTGACGCATGGGCTGGGGGCTGCCCACATGCCGCTGTCTGAGAATGGGGTCAGGGTGGGGGGGGGTGCCGAGGCAGGCCCGGAGCTGGGCGGCGGGCGGGGGGGCCAGGCGCGGGGTTGCCCAGGGGAGTGGGACGTGAAAGGGGCGGAGGCTGGATGTGGGCTCCCTGACCCCGCCTCCTTTCTGCGCCTTTCTTGGCAGGAGTCCCCCAAACTCCCCAGTGGGGCCTACGAGGGCGGGGCACTGATTAAGGCGTCCGGCAAGCTCATGCTTCTGCAGAAGATTCTGCGCAAGCTGAAAGAGCAAGGACACAGAGTGCTCATCTTCTCGCAGGTGACCCGCGTGTGGCCAGCGCCGCCCCCAGGCCGGTCCCCCACCTGGCTGCCATGGCTGCCTTGCCGTGAGGGGCGGGGAGCTGGTACTCCTGGGAGGTCCTGGTCCAGCGGCCTTCATCTTGGCCCCTGAGCCCTGTTCTTAGCCGCAGGCCAATTTCCGGAAGCCAAATGGGGAGCAAGGGAGGGTGAGCTCGTGTCCCCTCAGGGTCGTCCCCTCAGGGTCGTCTCCAGGACCAGTGGTGTTTCTTAACCGGGGGAGAGGAGACGAGAGCACAGAGCTCTTGGAAATCTGATGGAAGCAGTGGGTCTGCCCTGTACAGATTTTCAGAGCCTCCGTAGATGTCCCTGAAACCTTCTCGTGGGTCTCAGCGGGGAATCTCTGCCTTAGGAGAAGTGGTGCGAAAAGTTAAGCGAGTGTGCCAAGAATGTGGGGCCAGGAGGGGCTGGGGCAGGGGAGCAGCGCCAGGGAGTGGGCGCCAGGGCCCGCGTCACGGCCGAGGCGGGCGGCGGCGGTAAGGGATGGTCAGGACACACCAGGCCTGGCCCGCTGCCTTGTCATTCCCGACTCCGTCCTTCTGTCCCACTGTAGATGACCAAGATGTTGGACCTGCTAGAGGACTTTTTAGACTACGAAGGGTACAAGTACGAGCGCATTGACGGCGGCATCACGGGCGCCCTGAGGCAGGAGGCCATCGATCGGTTCAACGGTGAGGGGGAGCGTGCAAGGCCCGAGCCACCTGTGCCTAGGTCCCCGACACAGAGGGTATTTGCCACCTGGCTGCCGAGTTGGCCTCGTGGTGTGCGTCCAGGGGGTGGCTGGGAGTCGGCTGCCCAGCACAGCTGCTGAATCTGGCTCTCCCCTCCTAGCTCCCGGGGCCCAGCAGTTCTGCTTCCTGCTGTCCACCCGCGCCGGGGGCCTGGGCATCAATCTGGCCACTGCCGACACGGTCATCATCTTCGATTCTGACTGGAACCCCCATAACGACATCCAGGTGGGAGCTCACTTCCTGGAGCCCCCACCCCCATTAGCAGGGAGACATGAGTTCACGGTGGAGGGGGTCGTGGCTTTCCAGGGGCAGAGGACCCTTCCTTGCCGGCATCCTCTCCCCAGCACGTGGGCCCCATCTCCAAGCTACTGCCCTGGCCCATACTCACTTCCGCCTCCTGCCCCCGCAGGCCTTCAGTCGCGCTCATCGCATCGGCCAGGCCAACAAGGTGATGATTTACCGGTTTGTGACTCGCGCGTCCGTGGAAGAGCGAATCACACAAGTGGCCAAGAGGAAGATGATGCTGACACACTTGGTGGTCCGGCCCGGGCTGGGCTCCAAGGCGGGCTCCATGTCCAAGCAGGAGCTGGATGACATCCTCAAATTCGGCACCGAGGAGCTGTTCAAGGATGAGAACGAGGGTGAGAACCTTCCCCACAGCTTCCTGAGGGCAGGGCCCTGCTCTCCCGGGTACCCTTGTCCTCGGGAGCCCCCAAAGAGAAACTCTCCCGTGCGGCGCATGGAGGAAGGGTGGCCTTTTCTCTTCCGAGGAGGCTTGGAAGCCAGAACAGGTCTCCGCGAACTCCCTGGGGAAGGGCCTTCTCCCCCCAGCACTCCCATGAGAAGGAAGCAAAGTCAAGGCTTTCCGTGACCTTCCTCAAGTTCCGGCGGAGGCTCTAGTTGGAACTCAGAGTCCCTCTTGTTCCCTCTTTCCACCAGGGGAGAACAAGGAGGAGGACAGCAGTGTGATTCACTACGACAACGAGGCCATCGCTCGGCTGTTGGACCGGAACCAGGATGCGACGGAGGACACGGATGTGCAGAACATGAACGAGTATCTCAGCTCCTTCAAGGTGGCCCAGTACGTGGTGCGGGAGGAAGACAAGGTGAGAGGCCGGGGGCCAGCCGTCTATCCCGGGCCACCCCTACAGGGTGGTGTCCGTAGGCTTGAAGAATCCGCCCCCCTTCGCTCTCATTTTTCATCTGAGCTCTGACCAAGGCAAAACAGCTTCTTGGTCTGAGGGGTGAGACCAGACTTTGGGGAGAACCTGGGCGGAGAAAGTACCGACACACACAGAGGGTGCCTGTCAGAGCGGGAGGGGCACGGAGGGTGCTAGAGGACAGGTTCAGGGGAGACGTGGGAGCAGAGAGGAGAAGCTCGTTGCGGGTAAGAGACAAGGAAGACGTGCGGCGTCCAGAGAGCCGAGCTGAGGAGGCCGGGCGACAGGACAGTAGGGCTGCAGTCGCGGTGCGAGCGCTGGGCAGCGGCGAGGGAGGCCACGAGCGTGCGTTGTGCTGCCCTGCAGATCGAGGAGATCGAACGCGAGATCATCAAGCAGGAGGAGAACGTGGACCCCGACTACTGGGAGAAGCTGCTGAGGCACCACTACGAGCAGCAGCAGGAGGACCTGGCCCGCAACCTGGGCAAGGGCAAGCGCGTGCGCAAGCAGGTCAACTACAACGACGCCGCTCAGGAGGACCAAGGTGAGGACCGCCCGAGGGAGGGACCGGGAGGGGAGGCGTGCCGACAAGCCTAGAGGCCAGGGGCTTGTCGAGGGAGAGAGGGAGGCCTCGGGGTCAGGGTCTCTGCCGCTGAAGGGCCAGGAGGTTAGGAAGGGTCTGTGGGAGCCGCCTGGAGGCCGGGTGGGCTTGCAGGTGGTCTCAGCCAGCTGGTGGCCACAGAGGGCCCGCGGGACACCTAGGGTCCTCGCCTGGTGTGGGGCAGTGCCCGGGGACCGGCTGTGTGGCGAGTGGACCCCGTTCACTCGGAGGGTATGTGGCCCCGGAGCCCGACAGCATCTGAGGGGGGCCTCCAGGCAGAAAGGGCCCCCGCGCGGGCTAACACGGAGCCGTCCCTGACCGCAGCGCCCTCTCCCCACAGATAACCAGTCCGAATACTCCGTGGGATCAGAGGAGGAAGATGAGGACTTTGATGAGCGTCCAGAAGGTGGCACCTGTTTCCCTGATTTCCTGCCGTAGCCCTTCCCAGTTCACTCTGATGTCCTTTAAGTCCCGTTTTTCTACAAATTAGTTTTTCTGTCGATTAAGTAGAGGTCCCAGATAAAAAGGATGAAATGTCCATAATTTCTCCACTGTTAAAATTGGGAGTGTGGAATCATACAGGCTGAGATGCCTAGAAGAAAAATCGAGAGAGTTTACAGTTTACGTTCGCCCTGGTGGTCTGGCTACTAGTTCTTTAACGGGAACCGTTTCTTCTAGACCTGCTCCGCGCGTAGATGGAAAACGCTTGAAAGGAAATTAGAAGTGCCTCAGACGTGACCCAGGCCTCCCCTGGGTACTGCGTCTTGGGGTGTGGAGGCGGACTGAGGGGTGGAGGAGGTGGGGGCTCTCCCCTAACCAGGCCACCCCCCCCACCCAGGGCGGCGACAGTCAAAGAGGCAGCTTCGGAACGAGAAGGATAAGCCACTCCCTCCACTGCTGGCTCGAGTTGGGGGCAACATTGAGGTGGGAGCTGGCCTCAGGCCCCGCGTGTCCCCTCGGGTGGGGCCTTGAGGCCGAGTCACTGAGGGGGGTCCCGACAGTGAGACCCCCCCCCAACATTGATAGCCCACACCCTCCCCTCTGGCCCCCAGGTGCTGGGATTCAACACCCGGCAGCGGAAGGCCTTCCTCAACGCCGTGATGCGCTGGGGGATGCCCCCCCAGGACGCCTTCACCACCCAGTGGCTGGTGCGGGACCTGAGGGGCAAGACGGAGAAGGAGTTCAAGTGAGCGCGGGTGCCCCGGGCCCAGCCGGCTGGAAGGGTGGGAGCTCGGGCATTCATGTCTTCTGCTCGGCTGCCACATGATGTGACCCTTACTCAACTGACCACCACGCTCCCGGCCACGCGGCATTATGTGGCATTTTCCGGCTCGGTTTCCTGGGGCGTGGGCTCAGCTGCCCCACCCCCCCTCAGCCGAGCCTAGAGCACAGAGGCCTGGCTTCCCCCCCAACGGGAGAGGCGCTTGAGACGGGCACCTTCTCCCAGGGTGTCCTCGCCTCACATTTACTGGCAAGGGAGCTGGTGGACAGGATGACGAGCTGACTGATGGGGCCTAGGAATGAAGAACCAAGGCCAAGGAGACCGGGGAGAGACGGGGGCAGAGGCGGGGGTGGGATGTAGAGGGCCGCTCGTGGTGAGGTTGGGAGGCCCCGGGCAGCGTAGGGTTCGGGGCCTCAGTAAGCCCTGTGCCCCCCTCACCACCTCGCCTCCCCCGTGAGGCCCTCCTAACCTGCACCGCCCCCCCCCCCCCCCCCCCCCCCCCCCCGCCCTCCCNNCCCCCCCCCCCCCCCCCCCGCGCTTCTCAGGGCCTATGTGTCTCTGTTCATGCGCCATCTCTGTGAGCCTGGGGCGGACGGCTCGGAAACCTTTGCTGACGGCGTCCCTCGGGAGGGCCTGAGTCGCCAGCAAGTGCTGACCCGAATTGGAGTCATGTCTCTAGTCAAGAAGAAGGTACCGGTCTGTCCTTCACCCAGCGTCTAGCTGGCCACCCAAGCCCTGTCCCCCCTGCCTGGTATCCCCGAGTTCTGGATTCAGGCTGGCTTAGAGCTTCCTGTGTGTCCAGTGCTTGCAGCTGACCCGTCCCTACGCTTCCCTGCCCCTCTCTGTGCCTGCAGCTGACCCGTCCCTATGTCCCCCTGCCCCTCTCAGTGCCTGTAGCTGACCAGTTCCTACACCCCTAGTCCTTCTCTGTGCCTGCAGCTAACCCATCTCTACGCCACCCCTGCTCCTCTCAGTGGCTGCAGCTGACCCGTCTCTACGCCCCCCTGCCCCTCTCTGTGCCTGCAGCTATCCAGTTTCTACACTCCCCCGCCGCTCTCAGTCCCTGCAGTTGACCCATCCCTACACCCCTAGCCCTTCTCTGTGCCTGCAGCTGACCCATCCCTGTGCCCCCCCTGCCTCTCTCAGTACCTGCAGCTGACCTGTCCCTCCCACCCCCTCCCCCCTCAGTGCCTACAGCTGACCCAGCCCTACCACCCTTTGCCCCTCCCAGTGCCTACAGCTGACGTGTCCCTATGCTCCCTTTTTTTTTTTTTTTTTTTTTTTTTTTTTCCCCCCACCCCCCCC
>NC_048234.1:2622782-2628735 GCF_002007445.2 Ailuropoda melanoleuca
CCTATCACAGGAGCCGGCGCACCCCGCCATGGCCCTCCACGCCCGCTTCGCCGAGGCCGAATGCCTGGCCGAGAGCCACCAGCACCTCTCCAAGGAGTCGCTGGCAGGGAACAAGCCGGCCAACGCCGTCCTGCACAAGGGTAAGGGCCGCGGCGGCCCCGCGCGGGGGAGGGCCCACAACGCTGCGTAAGTCTTCACCCCGCACCCCTCAAAATCTTCCCACCCCTCTGACCCCTTTACCCTCTGAACCACCCCCCTCTGACCTCTGCCCCCACCCCGACCCACCCGGCCACCCCATGGTTTTTAGCCTCTTGGGTTTGTGCAAGCCGGCCCTCATCTGCCTAAGGGCATTCACACCAGCGCCCAGTAGAGGGACCTGCCCCCCTTGCCCAGACTCCGTGAGACTGTGCCGCGTCCCCTCCACAGGGCAGAACTTCTTCGTTGACCCACACGCCTGCCATACTGCTAATAGCACCCTCTCCGGGGCCGTGGCCTGCGTATAGTCCCCCGAATCCTTACCCCCGATCCCACAAATCATGTCCCCCTCCCCGTCTCGCTCACCCCACCAGGCAGAAACTACCCCTGTCCCACCCTGTGACCCTACCCCCTGAAACTTCCCTTTGACCTCCAACCCTTTCTCCCAAACCCTCTTCCCCTGATGATGATAGATTGGACTCCAGAGCCCTCTAACCATCTAACGCTGTCTGACTAGTGACTGACTCCTGGTCCCTTTGATTCCTGTTCCAATTCCCTGAATCTAGAATGCTGACCCTCTAACCTCCCTCCCCCTCACATATTAAAGCCTTGACTCCTGAAATCTTTGACACCACTTACCACCTCCCACGTCTCCTGACTATTTCCTCCCCATCACCCCCCCCCAAAACGTCACTCTTGCAGTATGGGATGTTCTGACAACCCCCCCGCCCCATGTCTTCCAATGTCCCCCCGCCTCCCGTGTCCTGTCCTCTCTCTCCATCTGTCCTCTGCTCATCTGGTCTCTGACTTTTCTTCTTTTTCTCCCGAGTCACTCTTTCTGTCTCCTTCTGTCATTTTCTTGGCCTCTGGTTCTTTGACCTCTCTGTCCTCCTCTCCCCATCTCCTCCCCCCCGCTCTCTCCCCCACCCCTCTTTCTCTCCCTTTTTCTGACTGTGTCTGTTCCTCTGACACCTCGTCGTTTCCTGGCTCCATCTCTCCCTTTCCCTGTCTTTCTCTTGCCCTTCTTTCTCCGTGGCCCGGGCCCCAGTTCTGAACCAGCTGGAGGAGTTGCTGAGCGACATGAAGGCGGACGTGACCCGCCTGCCAGCCACGCTGTCCCGAATACCCCCCATCGCAGCCCGCCTGCAGATGTCCGAGCGCAGCATTCTCAGCCGGCTGGCCAGCAAGGGCACGGAGCCTCACCCCACACCGGTAACCCTCTTTCCCCCTAACTCCAGTGGTCCCTGGTGCTCCTCCTCCGGCCCCCACACGCACGCTTCCGGCAGCTCTAGATGGTGTGGAGAAACGACTTGCTGGGACCCACTCCTCACCCTCGAGTCTCCCTGCCCGTATGTGATCCCCTCGTGAGTTCTGGAGCGTGGCCCGATTCTCTCAGCTGCTCTCTCTCTGACTTCGGAGCCTCTCACGCGGCTTGCTCTCTCCTGCAGGCCTTCCCCCCGGGGCCCTACGCTACGCCTCCGGGGTACGGGGCGGCCTTCAGCGCCGCCCCCGTCGGGGCCCTGGCCGCCGCAGGCGCCAACTACAGCCAGATGCCTGCAGGCTCCTTCATCACAGGTCAGCTGGGGACTGCCCACTCCCTGCTCTTCCCATCTCCCCCTTCCGAGATCCGGCCCTGCCCAGCCCCCCTTTAACTGCCCATCTCATGTCCTTGCAAAGTGTCCACCGTTTTACGGGACGGAGTCGTGCTGGGCTTTGTTCTTCCTGCCCTCACTTTTCTTCCATTCCCACTGTCCAAAGTGCCACCGAGCGTGTCAGTGGCTTGCGGCTAGGTACCTCCCCCCAGCCTCGCCCATCTGCGTTACCTCTGAGAGAATCAGAGATCAGGAAGGGGGGTATGGTGAGAGTTGGCACAGGGGGTCTGTCATGGGCACGGGGGACTCTCAGGGACTGGGGTTCACCCTGCTTCTCCCACCCCTGCCTCCCTGGGAACCAGCAGCGGCAGGAGGTAACCTAGCACTAACACGCTAAGGTCAGGAGGCAACGTTTGGGAATGAAGCTGGGATTCACTTCCTTACCCCCTTCCCGAAAAGCCGCCACCAACGGCCCTCCAGTGCTGGTGAAGAAGGAGAAGGAAATGGTGGGGGCACTGGTGTCAGACGGGCTGGATCGGAAGGAGCCCCGAGCCGGGGAGGTGATCTGTATAGACGACTGACCGGATCGCAGGCCTGCGCATCACCCAGGCCCCGTGCCCGAGGCCGACCCCCACCTCAGGCTCTGGGACCTGCCGCCAGTCCTCCACCTTCCCCACCCCTTGGGCCACCTCTGGGCTAGGAGCCCCTCTGCCCCTCTCTGCGACTCCTCTCTTCAAGAAGGGCCCTTTGTCTCTCTCCACTCCCGTGCACCTTTCCCACCGCGCTTTGAAGACCGTGCTGGTGAGAAGAGGTCTGGGTGGGAGGCGCTGAAGCAGGGTCTTCCAAGTATCTTTATCCCCGGCGAACATACGTGGCTTCCCAAGAAGTGGTTGGGGGGAGGGAAGAGGTGGAGCCTCCCCCCATCGTTACTCCTGCAATTACTCCTGCAATACGAGCTCAGAGGGGGGAGTAGCCCAGAGCGGGGAGTAGCCGCCTGGCCTTTAGGAACCTTGGTGGGGAAAAGAGCTTTGAAGAGAGGACGGGACTTTAGAGAGGGAGGAAGGGAAGAGGAGGGGGGCTGCATGTTTCCTTCCCCTACCTCTCCCCAAAAGGAGGGGGGAGCAGTTACGAGGGAGGGAGTCAATTGCTGTTCAGCCTCAGAATAAAGGCGCCGCTCGCCGGCTCAGTTACCTCCTGCGTACCAGCATCTTGTGTTGGGGATCTGCCCCTCTCCCCAGGGACCAAGCCCCCCCCCACAGAGCGTGATGGTTGGGCGATACTCCCTCAAGCCAAAGAGGAGCTCCCCAATCTGTTCTAGGGACCCAGGTAACCTAGAAAGGGTGGGAGAAAATGCTACAGGCCAGAAGTGGGGGAGCCCCCAGCCCGGGGGCTCAGGTCCTTGGAGCACTTCTGCCCTCCCTCCTGAAGGCCTAGATACGGACTGAACTTGAGTGGATCAGGCAGGGGGTGTAGTCGGGGGACTGCCTTGCCTTTGGGACCAGAACAAAATAGTGGAGGGCAGGCTGGGGAGACATGGACACGTTCTCCTCCCCAGGAGGGGCCGGGGAGAGTGGCAGTTTGCATGGCGAACCCCCCACTTCCTCTTCGCTGCCCCTTCACATTCTCGCAGCCCCTTTCCCGGTCTCGTCACACCCACTCCTGGGCTGTCCCAACCCGTCTTCTGTATCAGGTGTATTGGTTGTACATATAAATTATACTTTCCTTTCTGTGTGCTCTGTTATTTTTGAGTGTGGGAGTTCTCTGGTGGGGGGGAGGGATAAGGAGAGAGGGGATTGCTTTCTGACATTCCACGTCATCCAGCTTCCTCTTTTTTAATCTCGTGACTTCCTATTTTTTTTTTTCTCTTGGATCATCAACTAAAACTCCGAGGCTCTTACTCCAGCCCCACCCCGCACGTGAAGAACGCAGTGCAGAGGTGGAGGCTGAGCCTGGGGACGCCCACACGGTCCTCAGGTCGAGATCCGAGCCATGGCAGGGCTTACTGGACAGAGGTGAGGCGGGAGGGTGCCTGGCAAGATTCTCAACAGCCTCCCGTTCATCCGTTTTGGATCTTTTCCACTTTCCAGTTGCCCAGTTCCCCCAAGAGTCAGCAGAGGTCAGTACAGCTCCGCACGAGCAGTCCCGAGGACGCAGCAGGGCACCTTTGTTTTTTTTTTTTTTTTGGAAGAGTTGCGGTAGGGGCTCCTATCTGAACTGCTGGATACTTCCTTGACAGGTGTTCACCACCAGAGCTTCTCAGCGGTGGGGACCAGACACTTAGTTGTCGAGGCTATCACACCCAAACCGAAGAACGAGATCCAGCAGACGTTTATTGAGTACATAGTACACACTCAACACTACTGTTCAGCCAGGAGATACGAGTCACAAGGCAGTCACGGCTCTCACCGCGCTTACACCCACAAGACACATCCTCCCAGAAAACAAACTAAGGCATTCTGGAACGGCACCTATGAGGGAGGGGGCTACACTCGGTGAAATACTGAGAAAGGCCTCCCCCAAGAGGGAACACTGAAGCTGAGACAAGCACAGGAAAATGCCAAAATACGGTTGTAAAAATTGAGGTTTATACTTCACAAATTCACATTTTTAACTCTAGAAAATGTCACATTATAAACTACACACACAAAGATTTCTTCAGCAACAGAACGTCCCTTTACGACCTCCAATAAAATTTACATCCTTTATACCAACTGTTTAAATATTCCACCCGCAGAAGGTGACATCCTAGCAAGCCTAGGACCTGAGTCAGTGCTGTTTCAGTGCTTACATGCATACAGATCACCTCAGGTTCTTGTTGAAACCCAAGAGTCGGAGGTGGAATCCTGAGATTTTGTAGTTCCAGTAATGCTGTTAACGCTCCCTGACTACAACTATACCAGCCTAAGGTACTTACAGGACTCTGAAATAGAATCCGCGGCACACGAGAGATGTCCAGTTACGGGGCACGAGTTTAAAACTGTATGATAAGGGGTGCCTGAGTGGATTAAGCTTCTGACTCAGTGTCAGCTGTGCTCAGGATGTCAGGGGGCTGAGATTGAGCCCCAGGTCAGGCTCTGTGCTCAGCAGACAGCCTGCCTGAGCTCCTCTTTCTCCCTCTCCCGTCCCTCCCGCCCTGAGTGCTCTCTCAAAAAAAAAAAAAAAATTTAACTGTAGGATATGCATCTTTTTTCAGTAGTGACCGAGTTCTCCCTGTGATTGTGAAGAGGGTAGATAATATCAAAAGATTAAAATGTATGCCTGTGCCAAATGGCTTTCCTATCCCTGACTGGCCCTAATTAGGTGCCTCAGATGAATGCCTTTTGGACCCTGTGATACCTGCCCTCACAGGTTGAAGGGAGATTGTGAAATGAAGCGAGGCACAGAGGCATCTCAATCATTTTAGGAACACATTACCCGTCTGGGGAGACAGGCATACCAGCATTGGAAAAAAAGAAAAACATTTATTTTTCTCAACTCTCTAACGTGCTGAAGAAGTGACAGTAACAGGACACAAAAATTGGCCTCTTCCCTTCCGTTGTTTTAAAATTTTTCAAACCACTGACACAGAATTGCTAGAATGGGCCCTATTGTTCCCGCTGGCCAGAGCTGCCCTGGACAAAAGCCAAAGTCACAGCTAAGGACACACACACTGTCCTTCCCACGGGAATGCGGACCCGTCTCCACCATCCCGGGGCCTCTCCCCCTGGGGACGCGAGGCTGACTCAGCAGGTGCGGGGACCATTCGCTAGGGCGGCCCCTCCTGCCTTAGGCTCAACTCCCGCAGCAGCGCCAATCCCGGGACGGGCGCGGGGTGGCTTTGGCCTCACCCCTGCACTCCAGCGCGACCCGAGAATGCAGCGCCCACCTTCCTTCCGCCGCGTCTTTCGGGCTCCGCGGTCACAGCGTGCAGCGGCTCATGCGCGCCAGGTCCTTCATCTCCGGACAGTACAGCACTGCGGAAAACAGGGAGGGTCAGTGTCAGCGGAACGATGCGGCCGGGCCGGCGATCCCGGGTGCCCATACCCCAACCCCAGACCCCGCAGCCCCCCCGCCGCGTCCCCGACGGCCCCACCTCGCCCTCCGGCCCGCGCAGCCCTCCGCGGCGATCCCGGGCGCCCCCCCACGCCGCCAACTCCCCGGCGCCTGGAGCTTCTCCAGGCGATCCC
>NC_048234.1:2629476-2741554 GCF_002007445.2 Ailuropoda melanoleuca
CCCCCTTTTAATAGCGAGAGCCCGCCCCTCGAGGCGTCACCCCGCCGTCAGGCCGCTCCCCGCCGCGGCACGCGTGGGGGCGGTGGAGGCGCGAAGCCGGGGATGCCAGCGACGGCCCAGCGGGCTAGGCGGCCCCAGTGCTGCGCGGCCGGGCTGGTGGGAGGCTCGCCGCCCTTCGCGCCCTCCGCGCCTTCCTTCATCCCCCAACACCGAGCTGGCGCTCCTTGAGTCTGTGTGCAAATCTCCAGGCCCCTGCAGCCCCCCAGCCCTCGGGTCTCCGCTGCCCGCCCGGCCTGTGGGTTTAGTTGTGCACTCTCTGTTCACAGCCCCACCCAGACAGACCGCCTAAGCCGATGGCACTGCCCATTCTGCCCAATCTTTAGTGGGCTGCTGGAAATTGGCACGGATGCAGCCCT
Source organism: Ailuropoda melanoleuca (assembly GCF_002007445.2). Taxonomy (NCBI): domain Eukaryota; kingdom Metazoa; phylum Chordata; class Mammalia; order Carnivora; family Ursidae; genus Ailuropoda; species Ailuropoda melanoleuca. Next base: position 2,629,893 of record NC_048234.1, read on the forward strand.
CAACTCGCTTTATTCTACACACCTTCCCTGGGTTCTCGTAAGGCCAGCTTCCCAAACTCATCCTCAAACTGCTCACCTCTCAGCTGACATCTCAGCCTATGGAGGCACCTAGATGCCGGGACCATGGATGGCTTTCCTCCCAGGAATGCTGGGAATCCTTTCCTTCCAGAGCAGTCAGGCCTGGACACCCACACACCATGATGGTTTCAGCAAAGCAGCCCAACTTGAGCTCTGACTCAGGGGTCTGACTTGCCCCACAGGTAAACAGGACATAACATACAGCCCACATTCCCTCGTGGTACCACACCCACCTCCAGCTGCCTCCTCACCTTCCTCTCCTGTAGCCCAGGTTCTGCCGTGGACGGTAATAGGGCAGACTCTGTGGCCAGCTGGCTTGAAGTCAGATCCTAGCCTCCAGCACTCAGGAGTTGTGACACCCCGAGCAAGTCACCTAACTTCTCTGGGCTGGTTGGTTTCCTCATCTATACAATGTGGGTAATAATAGGACTGAATGAGCTTCTATATGTAAGGTGCTTACAACAGGGCCTGGCCCTCAGAAAACAGGATGTGTTAGATGCTTTTATCCTGTGCCCCCAGCCTATATTGTGTCCGCTCCTCAGTACCCAACATTTGTCTCTTTGGGTCAATACAAGGTGGGCTTCTCTACGCACATGGCATTTGCCGGCTTTAACAGGCCATGTAGAGCTGGTTTTGTTTTTTTTTAACTAGATTGCTACAACCCTAATGGATAATCTTTTGCAAGGAGGTATACCATTATTTGAAAACAAATAGTTCAGAACTTCTGAGTTGTGTTGTCTTCACGGTCACATGGGGGAAGCTATCTACTTAGGCCAAAGATGCTGTCACAATTCAAAACTTTTTGGCAATTTCTCTTTGGAATGTTGCTCAGAGGTCTCCTCACATCTTCTTTTATTTACTTAGTTTAAGATCTTTTATTTATTTGAGACAGAGAGAGAATGAGCAGGGGGAGGGCCAGAGGGAGAGGGAGAAGCAGACTCCCTGCTGAGCAGGGAGCCCGACTCGGGGCTCCATCCCACGATCCTGAGACCCTGAGATGACAAAACCATGAAACCATGACCCGAGCTGAAAGCAGACCCTTAACCAACTGAGCCACCCAGGCACCCCATTCTCACATCTTTTAATATCTTTGGTTGATGATTACATCTTAAACTTTCAGGGTAGATGTGATTATACGAATGTTCTCAAAGTGTTTGACAGCCAAAGCCTCCCTAAGCTCCAGACCGTCCTTTCTTGTTTGTCTTCAGGAACCCAAAGTGATGATCTCCCTGTCCCAAGTCCACATCTGCAGCGTCTCCCACCTCTTTCTTTACCCAGCTCCAGAAACCAAAGCGTCATCCTTGATGCACCCCCCCGCAAATGTCACCTTCCTTTACCAACTTCTCAGCAAGCCCTGTTCATTTTGCCTCGTAAATATCTCCCTGACCCACCGACTTTTCTCCACCTACGTACACCATGCCAGTCCAGGCTGCCGTCATCTCTTGCTTGGACCCTGGTAGAAGCCTCTTCACCAGATCACCAGTCTTTCCAGATCTCAGGCGCAACCCGGTCCTGCCACAATGGGGTCCTACCACCCATTGCCATTCCTGTTTAAAATCTCTTCATGTGATGGTTAACTTAGTAGCCCTGAATTCCTATGCCATGCAACTTTGCTGCTTCTCCCATCAAAAATTGGGGTCTGTTTCCCTTTCCCTGGAATCTGGGCTCACCTCGTGACTTCCTGTGACTAACAGAAAGTGGCGGAAGTGATGTTGTGTGAGTTCTGGGGCATGGCCCGCCAGAGGCCTTGCAGCTTCTGACTTCATCCCTTGGGATCCCTGCCCTGAGTCTATTATGTAAGGGAATTTACTAGCAGATGAGGCTACATGGAGAACTGAGGAGTCCCAGCCAATGGCCTGATGTAGCCGTGAGGCCAGCTGATGTCCCTGCTCAGCTGACCTGCCAGCTCAATCCAGCCACACGAGTGAGCCCAGGTGAAAAGAGCAGAGGAACCAGGCAAACCACAGAATAATGGGGGGCAGGGGGATAAAGTTTTAAAAAGTTGTTTCGAGCCACTAAATTGGAGGGGGTGATTTATATGTATCACTGAATAACCGATATGGATGGTTTCCTATTGCCCTTAGGATAAAAATAATATTCCAAGGTGCCGGATTAGGTCTTGTATGTTCTGAACTACCCATGCCTCCCATTCTGCTTCCATGCTCTCCTTGCACCCTCTGGCTTTGGAGACCTTCTGCGTGCATGTTCCCTTCTGCACACTGCCCGGAGCCCTCTTGCCTTCACCTTATTAACACCACTGATGCTTCACGGTTGAATGTAGCCTCACCTTGTCAGATGCCCTATAGACTCTGGTAGAAGCCCGCGCTTGCCTCCGGACTTTGGACAACTGCAATCTGTGTTTGCATGTTGTTTGTCTCTCCCATCTGTAAACTCCACAAAGGTTGTTGTGAGACCAGTTTTGTTCACCACTGTATCCCCGTAGAAGGGTGGGACTCAATCAATAAATATACTTGTTAAGTTAATGAATGAGGTGGGTGATAAATATGGTAAATGAGGTGTGACGATGAGGGAAGGTTTCTTACGAGGGCTTTACAAACAGCCTCTGAAGGTAATGCCTAAGAGGACTTTTTTTTTTAATGTTTTGAGCAAGGGGGGGGGAGACATTTCTATTAAAATAAAGGAGTCCTCCAAAGTAGCCATTTAAAAAGAATACTGTTTTGAATTTATGAATTCTTGTATGTTTGTTACAGAATAACTAATCATAGTTTAGTCATACATTTTACCTCCTTGTTTCCTCCGCAGTCTTCCAAAACGAGTGGGAGATGTGAGGAGTGGGTGGAAGTACTCATTAGTTGATTTGGTTGGCTGCTAGCCAGTAAATGGCAGGCTGCTGACTTTTCTCTTTTTGGAAATTGGTTTTAAGCTGCTCTCTCAGCTTCAGGATCGAGGAAGGGTGAGGATGGGTAGAAGGGAGATGGGGAGGTTGTATTTTAAGGAAGGCAGAGCCCATCCTCCCCTGTGTTGTGATCTTTAAAGCTGGTAACTTTCCACCCACTTTGTGTCCCAGGGAACTCAGAGTCCTTTGGGGGAAGATTAGGGGTCGTGTCTGACATGATCGCATTTCGGTCTGCTTTTCTGCCGCCCTCACAGCTGATCTTTCACTGGTTTCCCTTTTTCCTTTATGATAACTCCTTTCCCTCCCTCCCTCCGTGTCATCTCAACCATAGGCCAGTTTGCATCTTACCTCTTCTTCAACAAATAGTTCAACCTCAGATCGGCCCCTCCCACTCGGCCACAACAAAACCATCCAGAGAGTTCCTGGGCCTACGTGTGGGTATCAGGAAAAGGGAAATGAGAAGCACAGGACCAGAAGTGTGGCTAATGTAACTTTAAACAAAACAAAGACAAGGGTGTCGGAGGGAGGAGCAACAAAACTATGAAGCCAGATCTCTGGGCTCTAAGACACATGGTGACTGAAGGAAGGAAGAAAATTGGGGACCCAGGGACTGGGGTATCCGGGACCTGGGTCCTCGGTGAGGCCAGTGACTGCCAGTGACTAGCAGCACGATGCCTTAGTCGGTGCCGAGAAAGCCCTGGGGCTTTCTAAAGGCAGGGAGCTAGACCAGGGCCAGGTATCTGAGACTGAGGTCCTACCCTCCCAACCCCGCAATTTCGGACACCAGCAGTGGGGATCAAGCTGAGATTTTATTTACAGTTCCCTGGGAAAAGTCTTACAGAAGAGGGGCCGGTATTATTGCTTTAAGATTATTGCCAGGAGGAAGACTGCAGTCGTCCACTGCTAGGTAGGAAATCCTCCTCCAGGTTCCGAAGTCTATCCCCAGACATTTGTATCCCAGCCCCAGTCTGCGCCGTGACCTAAAGGCTGTCACCATGTCCTGCAAGGCACAGCCCAACTTTTCCCCAAAGCCGCCCCAACCCCTTTACCAGCACACTTCCCTTTACCCGCGTCAGTGCTGTGTCAGAGCATCCCCCCTCCTTCTCCGCAAGAATCAAGTATTGAAACTGGTGCTAGTTTTGAGCCCCTCCCCCTTCTGCTGGGAGGCAGGGTCCTCAAAGACTATCATTTACTTCTGCCAGGACCAGCCCGGCTTCCTTTGTACCGAATAACGGAAGAGCCCCAGTTCCTTTGCCCCAAATGACATCACAGCTCACTTATTAGGTTATTACCCCTTGATGACATCTCAAGGGCCACTTTTGAGGTAATTTGCATGTTTCCTGTAACTGCCCTGTTATTGTTTTCCCCTGGGCCTCGGCGATTAGGGGAAGAAGAGAAGGGAGCGAGACCAAGGGGCAGAGAGGGGACGGCCCGGTGGTTCATGCCCGGGATTAGCAAGAAGGCCTAGAGGAGCGCATCGAGGGGGGCTGCGCACTACTTTCCTCTCGAGCCCCACTGCGGGAGGATATGGCTTTGTTCATGCGCACGCTACTCGAAGCCGGGACTCGTTAGGGGGCGGGGCCTCCCTGGCGGCGGCGGGGCCGCGGCGTGGAGGGATCCGGGGCGGGAGGGAGGCGGTGGCGGGAAAGTGATTCCCGGCGGGTGCCTGCGCCCCCGACGGACTATTTCTTGGAATGCGGTTTGTTCCCCAGAAGCCCGTCTATCTCCATCACTGTCTGCGGCGTCAGCTGGCTCAGCACCTGGAGGGGAAGGCAGGGGTGGAGGGGACAGTACATGCTGGCTCACCGAAGACGGGCATGGGGTTCGGGGGCCAGGGCAGCAGCGCAGCGGGGCCAGGTGGCGGGAAAAGAGCCTCGCCTTATCGTCCCGGGACCTCTCTCCTCTGCGAAGTGAGAGGACTTTGTAGTGGCTGACCTCCCAAGCCCATTCTGGCTTGGACGGCGAGGCCTTGACTCCTGGGGAAGGGAACAGAGATGGGCTCTGCCTCTGAGTCCCCAGCTCACCTGCAGGGCCCCCAGGTGTTCCATGAGCTGCTCTGCACTTGACACCCCCAGCAAGACCGAGCTCACACCCTCGCTGCGGAGACACCACGCTGGGGTCGGAGGAGAGAAGAAAGAGAACTGTTGGGGGAACACCCACAGTTCAGCACCCACACTTCAGAAGTGTCTCTGAGGAAGAGGGTCCTCCCTAGGGACAAACCAGCCTTGGGTTTGGGGGTGTCCGGGCAGGAGGTGGGACCCCCGTGGGGTCCAGGGCTGGCAGTGTCTCACCGATAGCCAGCTGCGCCACAGTGCAGCCCAGCTGGTGAGCGATGGGAAGAAGGTCCATGACTTTGGCTTGTTGCTGCTTCCTGCCGCCCTCACTCTGCACTTTGTCCTTGAGCCACTGGTAGCCCTGGAGGTGGAGGAGAATCAGCACTGCCTGGAGCTGCCCAGATGGCTCAGTCCTGCCATCCTGAGCCCCCAGATGTCACCTTGATGGTGGTCCTGCAGGTATCTGGAGCTCGCCCATCATACTTGCTAGTGATGAGGCCACAGGCCAGAGGGGACCAGGTGACCGAGCCAACACCTAAGGGCAAGAGGAGTGGATGTGGGGATAGGGATCTAGGCGACGGATAGGCCAAGGGAAAGGGGGGAACGGAGGGCTGCGAACCGATCTTGTGGTAGAGCTCTGGTAGCTGCATCTCCGCCTTCTCTCTCTGAAACAGATGGTGATCGGCTTGCTCACACACTGGAGGAATCAGATTGAACTGTCTGGCCACGGAGTAGGCCTCCTGGATTGGGGCGGGGAAGAGACCGGGGTCAGAGCACTCTTCCCACTTTCTTCCACTCCCGCTCCTCCAGGAGAGTGGGTTTTGGGGGGGCCATGTGAAAAGGGGGCACCGGTCCTGGGACAGGGGGAAGTGGGGTAGCACACTCACCATGATTTCCGCAGCTCCCCACCGGGATGTCCCCCAGTAGAGGGCCAGGCCCTGGTTAATGACATAGGTCATGGCTCGCACAATCTCTAGGCACACAGGAGAGAGAGAACCTCCCTGTCAGACCCCTGGCATCCAGGGCCCCAGATCTGTGGACCTCTGCCTGCCCCACCAAGACCCCGGGCGTCTGTGTAATCAGAGAATTTGGTATCTGCTCTTCACCTCCCTCCCTGTCTAAGACCTGGGGCCTGAACCTCTACTATGGAGGTTGGGAGGCCTCCTGAGCAGGGGCTGGCTTCCTGCTGGGAGTTTGAGGAAGTGCCTTTTTGAAGGATGGCCAGGGTGTGGGTGCTGCTTTTACCCTCCATGGGACTATTGGGGTCTGAGCGATTGGCGAAGACGATGTCCACATATCCCAACTGGAGGCGTCCCAGGGATCCTTGCAAGCCTGGGGCAGGGGTTGGGGGAGGAAGGTAAGTACTTCAGCTTCCCTTTGCTCAGGACTCAGACATTACCCCCTTGCCGTGGCCACCTCACTCCCAGCTCCCCTATTCAAAGCCTCCAACTCAAAGGTTCAGAGGATATTCCCAACTCTTCTGGCTTCTGTACCTAGCCACTTTGGGTTCCCAGACCCTAACTCTCACCTTCGATGATGTGTTTGCGGCTCAGGCCTCGCTCGGTTTCTGCCCTGCAGGAAAAGGGAAGTCAAAGACGAGGTGTTGCAAAGACAGGGGAGCAGGGCAGGCCTGGCGCCACGAGTTCCTGGGATTGCACAGGTCCTCACGGGCAGGCTGCCGGCCTGGGGTGGCAGCTGTACCCACACCTCTCCCGTGCACCTTCACACGTTCTCTGTAGCTCTCCCCAAATAGAGTGTGGCAGCCACTTACTGTCCTCCCCAAAAAATCTTGGTGGTGATGACATAGCTTGATCTCCTGGAAAAAGAGAAAAAGTGTGAAGCAAGACACGGGATTCTGGATGACCATTCCCCAGCAACCCCTCCACACACAGTCTCACCTCCATCCTTTGCTTTTAAGGATGTTCCCGAGGGTTCTTTCAGCACTAGAAGAAAGCCGATGTTGGAAACACTGACCCCTCCAAGGTGGATCAGTTCCTTCCCCTCCTCCCCCACCCTTCCCTTCAACCCATTTCCTCTCTATTAAAGTGGACCATGGACCAGGTGCCCATTAGGCTATCAGCTCCATCCTGGACAAAATAAGAAGGGCTCCCAGAACTTGGGGTGCGGTCATATACTTTTCATTCATTCAGCAAATATCAATTGTACATCAACTATGTACCAAGCTCTGTTCTGGGTGTCGAAGGGATAGAATATGAGGGGACAGGGACAGACTAGTGAAGTGGGGAGGACACCCCATTGTCTGCTCTGGTTCCAACGATCAGCGTTGCCCTCCCCCTTCTTGGAGTCTCTGTGAAATCCCACCAATCATCCAAAGCTTAGCTTGGATTCCGCTTCAATTTATTGAAAATGTTCTCTGATTGCCACAGTCTGTGCTCAGCCCTTCTCCATCTCCTTCCGTAGCTCCTACTGGCTCAATTCTTTGGCACTTAATTATATGCTACCCTGTGACAGGTCTTAAGTTGTTACGGCGGGCGGTTACTGAAGTTTCCCTGTTACTTAACGTTTCATATCTCTCTGTGTTTTCGGTTTGTTTAACCATTTTGACCGTGAGCGTTGGGAGGGCCTGTTGTCATCCCATGAGCAATATCTGCTCTGGGCTGGGCTCTCTGTAGGTACTTAGGTGACATGGGCAAGAGCAAGACAAGTTCTGTGGAAGGAGGAGCCCCCCAGTTGGGCAGCGAACATGGCTAGTAAACCAGTAATTGACAGATGGTGGGTCAGAGGGCACTATAAAGTGCTTTGGGAGCTGAGGTTGGTGATGGCCAATTTGGGGAGCTGTGCAAACAGTTCTCGGAGGAGCTGACATTGGGCCAAGCCTTGAAGACGAGCAGGAGAATTTGCCAGATGGGAGAAGAGGTGGGGAAAGGTCATCCTAGGTTTGGGCTAGGTTTGGGAGGACCCAGGATGAAGCCATAGGTATGTGATGTGTGAAAATCCAGCTTTGTAATCCTCACATTGCGGCATATAACTGATGCCCAGGATATGTTTGTTGGTTTTATTTTATTTGAACTGCCCAGAATGCCCTTTGTGCTCTGAAGAGGGACTGATGTTGGGACTACAATTCCCATAGTGCTTCGAGGTTGAAGCCAAAAGTTTGGAACTTAGCGTTCACAAGTTCCCAGGGTTCTCTAGAGGGAAAATTAGAAGCCCCGATGTTCTCTTAGCCTTCCAGATGTAACTTGGCTCTTTCACCCCAGTCCTTACTTCCCGGCTGCATACACTTCAGCTGTGTCAAATAGGTTAACGCCGTGCTCATAGGCCACTGTCAGCACGTCCTCTGCTGTCTAGGGAGGTGACAGAAATAACTGAAGATCAACCCCTGCCCTCAGTGATGTCCCTCTGCACCCCAGCCCCACTGTACCTGGCCCCGGCCCCACCCTCCAGCCTCAGGCCCGCCATTCCCCGTGCTTGTGGTCCAAACCCCTCTCCAAGTCCACTCCCCTCTTCTCTGGTTCCCTCACACCCCCTCACCCAGCTTCTAGGGCCCATCACTTATACCTCGTCGGAGATTTGAGAACCAAACGTGACCCAGGTGCCTGCAAGAGAGAAGCCAGGCACGTGACCACTGTGGGGGGGGGAAGCCACGAATGCCCCCTCCCTTGATCCCTCTGCTTTCCAACTCACCTAGGCCAAGACAGGAGACCCGAAGACCAGACTTTCCTAGGTTCCTGCAGGATACAGAAGCAGCAGAAAGGGGTGGAACCTCCATTAAGGACAGAGATAATCAGCCCCCAGCTCCTCTCCTTCCAGAATCAGAAGCCCTCGGGTAGCTCAGTCCAAAGGAACTAGACCCAGTGGGCCTACTGAGTTGGGCAGTGCTATGGCCCGAGCGTAAATGACTCTGGAGACAACGTCCAGAGCCTCTGTTGCTGCCTGGTTTGTGTTTCTCCTGGTGGGGTCTTGTCTGCGTTTGAGTCATCTCTGGGATGTGTGGAGTCTGGGGTTGGGAGGCATGTGACAGGCTGATGGTGATGAGTTTGTGGAAACAGACCCGCAGATAAAGAGTGCTACACTGAAGGGCAGACGCTGCGGTGGAAGGGGGGTAAACCAAGTCAGGTTTAGGCACTCGGGCAGGCAGGGCTCCTTGGGCAGGGTAGGCAGATGGGCCCCCCAAACGCAGGTAGGACACCTGGGTGGGGAGTGTGACAGGAAAGGCCAGTTCTCCCTCTTCCTTTGTCTGCTCCCTCCACTCCTGTGGGTTTGTGGAGTCGGTCTCTGACCCAGAGAGCCCCCTCCCTCCCATGGCTTCCTCACCCAGGTAGTTTTGGCTCAGCTTCTCAATCAGGGCCAACACAGAGAGGAGATCAAATTTCTCAAGTGACAAGAGTCAGGTCGGATCAGGGACCTCTGCTCACTCTCAAGCAGGAGCCCCTCCCTTTCTCCCTTATGCAAGTTCTGAGAGCCCAGCGGTTCTCGGAGAAAGTCTATGACAACTCAGTCTACCTTCTCCACCAGTCCCCTATCTGTCTCTCAGCATGGGGTTGAGAGATGTGGTCCATGCTTCCAAGAGCTCCACTCCCCTCCCCACCAAGAAAGGTTGCAGGAGACCTGGCCCTTAGGGCAGGTGAGGGCAGTATCTGGGTCAGGCATCCTGAGCCGGCCTGAGTGAGAAGCTGTTTCCTCCCCCCCCCTTCCCAGGACACCAACCCAAGGACACTCCATCCCAGAGGGGGCCCAGCCTGGAAAGCCGTGCATCCCTGGCCCTCCTGGGGTTAAGGAGGGAAGCTCAGAAGCATCGCCTGGCTCTGACAGGATCAGTCAACCTTGGTAAAGTTGATTTTCTCCTGGTCAGGGGTATCGACAGAGACAAAGAGAGGGACCAAGTAAGGGAGTACCCGGGTGATGGGAAGAAGAGATGGAATGAGCTGGGACCTTCTTAGTGAAGATTGAGGGAGTCCTGGCGGCATCCCAGGAAGCCTCAGGGGTCAGGAAAGGGGAGCAGATGGGGTGGGCTGCTCGGCCACCCTCATACCTGTATTTCATGCCAGTGCCTCGGCCGGTGCTCTCTCGGAGGGCCCCAGGGGGCGCTGGGGGTCGGGGGACCAGTGCGGCCCGGGCCTTTGGGCCCGACCCTCCTCCCCCCGGAGGATTCCCATGCCCCCCGCCGACAGGCCCTCCATTACCGCCCCCGGGGCCCGGCCGGGGTCCACACAGACGGTCCTCACTGCTCCGGCTGCGAAGGTTCTGTTCGGTACACGCGATAGACACCTGCATGCCAGCTGGCCCGGGCGGAGAAGGGGGCTCCGAGGGGGCGGGAGGAGTTGGGAACAGGGAAGCCCGGGCGCGGACGGCGAGGGGTTTAGTGGCGCGAGCCCTGAGAGAGCGGGAAGGCTGAGCAGGCTGCGGCGGGAGCCGCCAGGCAGGATTGGGCCCGCGGGGGCGGGCTGCTGGAGGTCGCGGGGTTGGCGGCGGGAGGGGCGAAACGCGGGGGGCTGCACGAGTGCAGATGTTCGGATACGGGGTCCCTGGGGCGGGGAGGAGGAGGGGGAAATGGATGAAGGTAAAGGTCGAGGGCGTTCCTCGGAGGACAGGGACCTAGGGACGAGGGGTGGTAGTGGAAGAGAGATGCCACCTCAGCCCAAACCGCAGCGGGACCGCTAGGCTCCCAGCAGCGTCGGCAGCGGGCCCAGATCATCAACATGCAGGCACCGCCCCCTAATCTGCATAAAACCGCCCGCCTCCCAGCCAAACCCGCCGCTCATCTGCATAAGCTCCGCCTTCGAGGTTTCCGCAGCTTGAGTAGTCTGTGTGCTTGAACAAGCCCGGAGCGCAGAACCTGGGAGGGTGGTTATCACACCTCCTGGGACCCGCAGCAGGTCGGCCTTCCTCCTGCAACGTGGTTTTCAGTTTTGGGGGGGGGGGAATTTTGCCCCCTAGGGGTCATGTGGCAAGGTCTGGCGACACTTTTGACTGTCACGACTGGGATTGGGGGGTGGGACGTGCTATCAGCTGCTCGTGAGCGGCGGCCAGGACAAAACGCAGGATAGCCCAGCCACCTCCAGCCCCGAAAATGTCAATGCAGGCTGTCCCTGCTTCTGGTTTGATTTACTTTTCAAAAATTTTTTGATGGTGTGAAAGCAATAGGCATTCAGTAGAAACTGTACTTTGAATTTTGATCTTTTCCTGGGCTAGCGATATACTGTAGAATATCTCCTGATGCTGGGCAGTGGCAGGGAGTCTCAGCCCCCCGTCAGCCCCTGCATCCGAGTGTAAACCACCGATACACTTACAACCATACTGTTTTTTTTACTCTCAGTACAGTATTCAATAAATCACATGACATATTCAATATATATTATAAAATAGGTTTCATGTTAGATGATTTTGCCCAACCGTGGGCTAATGTAAGTATTCCGAGCACATTTAAGGTCAGCTAGGCTAAACTATGATGTCTGGTAAATCACATGCATTAAATGCATTTTCGACTTATATTTTCAACTCATGATGGGTTTACCTGGACGTAACCCCATTGTGAATCGAGTAAGATCTGTCATTGTTGAGAAATCCATGGACAAAACCTCTTTACAGGCTCACGGGATGTGGCCACCCTGGTCCATGCCTTCGTGAGTGGGACAGGACCCCGACGGACCACTCAAACTGACACACTGACACGCTTAGGCTGCAGAGGGCGATAAAAAGTTTATTCTGTATTTTTGCAGCATCAGGTAGGGGATAAAACTGGAGAGGGCCTGATTTGGAGGCGTAGGGATTCCTGGAGGCTTCCTTCCTCTGACAGGGAGGACACCAGGGTGGGTTTTAGGCTGTTGCCCTGGGAGGGCTGCTGGGGAACTGGAGGGCATAAGAGGGGCATGCAGTGGGGGCCTTCATATGAAACAGGTTAGGAAGGGCCCCAGGCAGACAGGGATTCTCCTGAGGGGTGAGGTAGGGTGCTTCCTTCAGCCAGCCCGGGCAGAGAAGAAAGGCAGAGAGCGGACGTAGGAGTCCAGCCGGGAGCGGAAGAGCTCACTTTGCACAGTTTGGCCCAGCGGGCACAGGGGATTCTTCACCACCAGCTCCACATACAGCTATGGAGGGGAAGGGTGTTAGAGCCAGGCTTTGGACACTTCTTGTTTTCAACCCCAAATCTAGTGTAACCTCGGGGGTGTGCAAATGCACAAGGATCAAGGGCTAGGAGGCAAGCCTCCCTGAGGAGAGAGTGGTGGTGTTTCAGGGCGTAAAGAGTCCTGAGAAAACTCTTGACTTCAACAGAGCTACGGTAGACTAAGATTAAAGCAGGGAAGCTCAAGGAGTCTTGAGGCTCTAAGTGGCCATGGCTGTGGATGAGCCTTAGGGGAAGGAAGAGTCCCAGGGGCTGGCACTGACCGCACTGTAGATATGATGCAGCACATCCCGGATGGGTCCGACGCCCAAGTCAGTATTCATGACAACCTTGATCCCAGTGGGCGTCTCGTAGTAATGGAGTTTGTAACGGCTAGTTTGGAAGGCCAGGAAGCCATCCTTCCTGCAGAGATGAGGAGGACGTTGAGGAATGGGAGCATAATCTCTTCCATAGAGATACTTCTGATCCTGTCTAGGTCGACTTCCTAAACATCGTTCATAGGAGGCTGATTAAGTAACGACACCTCCCATCTTCGCTTCTCAATTCAGCCCCCGCACCCAACCTCTCTACATTCAGATCTTCCCCTTCACCGCTCAGGCTAGCTCCAGCACTCTCGCTCCAGACTCAGCCTGTCTGTCTCCTTCCCCTCTCTTGGGGGCCAATGTCTCTTCCACTCCACAAAGTCTCCCCCGCCCCCCAAGTTCCCAAGGCTAGCCCTCCTTCCCTCAGCATCCCCTCTGACTCAGCGTACATGTCTAGCGGGGACATCTTGCTGACAAAGGAGCGGATAGAGAAGAGCATCCCGTACATCAGCTTGTATTCCTGGAGGGAGAGGGACACAGTTAGCTCTTGGCTGTTGCAGGAGACGGGACAGGGGTGGGAACCAGACGGGTTTTGGAGAGGAAGGGCTAGGCTGGGACTATGTGAGTTTGGAGATGCGAGGTCACCCGGATTGCGCGGGGCCCTCTCGTCACCTCCTCTTTGGGGATCCCCGCTTGCTTCTTGCGGTGCCACTCGCTGTAATGAAGGCACACTCCATTCCGGTCAAACAGGTACAGGTTGTGAACAGTCATCTGCAGGGCAGAGAGTGTAAGCCTCGCTCCGAGACCGCCCACACTCCGGGGGCTACAGTTCCCGGTCCCTGACTCCCCCAACCGCGCGGGCACCCCTCCCCTCCCCCGGACTCACCGGAACTGCTCCTAGTGCCCGTCACCAGATATTTCCGGTTTCCGCAGAGCCCGCCCCACCGGCTCCTCCAACTGCAGTGGTCGGGCAGTAACTCCGCCCCATGCCTCCCTCAGCCAGTCCGTGCCGCCGACGCCGCGCACGCGCGTCTAGGGCTCCCGGGCTCCAGAAGTTGTCCGGGCGGCTGCGAGGGAGAGCGCTGGGCTGGTGACGTCATCTAGGCGAGCGAGGCGGGGCTGCGGACGGTGGGCGGGAGGCTGCCAACGGTTTTGAGTGTGGGCAAGGAGGCGAGGGTGGGTGTGCGGGGGGCCTTGGTCTTCCGGACCGGGGCTCAGGGGAGGGAGACAATCCCTGGTCCACACCTTGGCAAATTGAGGACGACTGAGGTCTGGCGGTGTGGCGAGGAGTCTCCAGGGGTGGTCGGGGTAGAGGATCTGAGGCTAGGCTGGAAGGTGGTGGACTTTTTAGAGAGGTCTGACTGGGTGGCCGAGAGGTCACAAAGTTTCTCTTGGTATAGTACGGAGGGAGGGATTCTGGGGAGCCTTGCTATGGCTTTCTTGCCAGGAGCGGTCGGAGGGGATATACAGGAGGGTTGACCGTGGGTGGAGCGGGAGCATGGCGAAAGGCGTGAGGAGGTGGGGAGAGGGAGGGTCCTGCCTCTCTGCGACGGGGGCCAGGTGAGGGCCAAATAAGACTGCTAGAGGGAAATCAGACCCTTATTGGATTGGGTCCGTTTCAGTTTGCACGTTCTGGGTGTGAGAATTTAAGAGCCTGTGCCAGAAGTTGGTCTGCGGCACTCCAGGGGAACTCCAGTGGTGCTGTCGTCCCTCTATCTTCTGTCCCCACCCCCTCCTTGCTGCACCCTCCTTTTCCACTGGTCCCAGGCATTGTGGAAGGAAATGCTTTTGCCTTCTCCCATGGCCTCTGGAACCGCTGGAAACCTTTCCTCTAACCAGAAAGCTTCCCTACCGTTACTCCCCAAGGATCCTTGGCTTGGAGTCTTTCTCCTTTCTCCCAAATCGTCTTTCTCGGTGCACTTCCCCCCCTCGGGTCTCCTAAAGCAGGACCAGAAGTTCCCAGCTCTGCTGTCTGCAGTTGTCTCGTGCTTGTACTCATGGCAACATCAGCTACCAGCCCCGGTTCACCTCTCCGGGCTGAGGATCTCTTGAGTGATGCATCAGAAGGCCCTGGGCTGAACCAAGTATCCTCTGAGGTGACCTCCCAGCTCTATGCTTCTTTGCATCTCAGTCGTCAGGCGGAAGCCACTGCCCGAGCCCAGCTGTATCTCCCCACCACCTCCCCACCTCCCCATGAGATGTTAGATGGCTTGGCCCAAGAGCTGAGTCTCAGCTTGTCGGCTGGCTTGGAGAACAACTTGAAGAGAAAGGTGAGAGAGGTGTCTCTCGGGGACCTCTACGGTCTTGGAATGGGAGGTGTTAAAAAAAAGAAAAGATTGCTTTGCTGAGATTTGAATTCCTGTTGTTGGACTTCATATTCCTTTTAACAACAGAGTCCCTTATGCTTGTTCCTGGGAGCAAATGTTTATGAGGGAGGAAGTGGCCTGGGATGCCATAATTTGGAAAATTGTGAAACTTCTAGGGTTTTGTGGTCAGAGACACCTGCACCATGGGACAGGTTGCTGTGCTTTGACTGGGACGTGGGCACTAAGGAAGGATAAGGTTTTTTCAGCTAAGGAGGGAACTAGGAGCTTAAAGAAAGCAAAATGTGCTAAGCTCCTTCCAGCTCAAAGCTAGTTTGATTGTATAGTTTACAGTTTGGCATGTCAATCGTTAAAACATGGTCTAATCAAATACACATGTCACAGAGAGGTTGATTATTAGCCTTGGATAGAAAAAGTGTCATAAACAATTTGGAGACTCGTTAGGTCTTCCAGAGTTTGAAAAACTGTTGGCCACAGACTATACTGTCTTCACACAAGATGTTTGCTCTCTAGCTGACAAGGATCCTCATCAGGCTTGTCTTAATGTGGCCAATTAATTTGTTTACACCACTTGGCTGGCTTCTGTAGACATCTGAGGTTCAACCCTTATTGAGTCAGTTCCGGTTTTCTTGGCTGTCCCAGGTGCTGGAGTAAAAATTCTTGGGTTTTAGGGGGTGCCAGATGCCACATACCCTGGCAGTAGGTAGAACATAGATCATTCAGGTTGCATCTGATTTTCATGTTTCTTTATTTTAGGATGGCTCCAAGCATATCTTTGAGATGGAAAGCGTTCGGGGTCAACTCCAGAGCATGCTCCAGACCTCACGGGATACAGCCTATCGTGAGTTAAACCCAGATTTAAGGGGTGGGAGAAGGCGGAGAAAGGAAGGCATCTGAGACCAGAGAGTTCAGGAGGAAAGGCTCCAGTTCTTTGGGAGAGGGGCTGGAGGAGTGGGTGAAGTCAAAAGGAAAGGACCTCTCTTCTCTTCGCCTTCAAGTGGTCCCTGTTCCTATTCTTACCTGACCCTGGCTGTGGGGTCCCTCTGGCTGCCTGCAGGGGATCCCATCACTCCAGGTCCTGGCTCAGAGAGACGAGAAGAGGACTCCTTTGACAGTGACAGCACAGCCACTTTGCTTAAGTGAGTTCCCCTTGGGGTTCTCCTAGCTTGCTTGCTTTCTCGGAAAGCCAATGTTCTCTTCCTGAGTTCTGCTCTTTCCTGCTTTTCTATCTCTTCGGGACCTAAGATGCTTGTCCCTTAGCTTTCAGTTTTCATCCTTTCTTTTCTATCATTTATCCCCTTTACTCTTTCAGGAACGTGGGCGTCTACTGCCTCGTACCTGGCTTTCTCCCAACATCTAGTCCTTCTTTCCCCGGAAGAGTGGGCTTGTTTCTGCTACAACTTATTGCAGGGAGTGTGGTAGACAGGAAGGAGCACTGTAGAGTGAATCACAGAACCTGAGTGCTGTCTAACTCTATGACTTTGGCCAAGTCTCTTGCTCTTTCTGAGTGTCTGTTTCCTCGTTTGTAAAACGTCACAGTTGGACTAGGGGCTCTCGAAAGCTTTCCGTACCCTGATATTCTCTGCCTGCTTTGCTCAGCACCCGGCCCCTGCAAGACTTATCTCCATCTAGCTCAGCCCAAGCCCTGGAGGAGTTGTTTCCCCGCTACGCCAGTCTTCGGCCGGGGCCCCCCCTCAATCCCCCAGATTTCCAGGGGCTGAGAGATGCACTGGATTCCGAGCGCACCCGTCGCAAGGTGAGTCACCGAGGCTTCCTTTTGAAACAGCAAAGATTAGAAATAGGCTGGGCGCTGGTTGAGGGCCTGCAAGCTGAGGCTTTGCTCAGATGGCTCTTCAGGGAGGTCGACTGACCATGCCGTCGAAGATGCACGCCTCTCCTCTGGGTGTGCATTCAGGTCCCTCAGGTGCTTCCTTCATAAGAGTTTATCTTAGTCCCAGATATCTTTTCTGCTTCTCCCCTCTAAAATCTAAGCACCGTGAGGGTCAGACCTTATCTTGTGCAGCACTGTCTTAGTAAGGTCGAGAATGTGCTTGACACAAGGAAACATTCCAGAAGCGTGTGGTGAATGAACAACACGCCTTGCTGGCTTGTGCAAAGGTTTTACAGCTACTGGTGATACAACGGACTTTATCTCTGCAAACCTCAGCTTATCTGAAGGCAGCAGAGACACGGACTAGGCAGGGGAAAGGTTACAGTCATTGGTTGTGTTCTAATTTTTGGAACCGTCTCTGTTTGTTTGAAACTGCCTGGGCCTGAATGAGAGGCTGAATCCTTTCTCCTTGCCATGTTTAACCATTGTGCCCAATGAGGTGCTTAGGCACAAGTCCCTTCCCTCTCTGTGCTGTGTGGGCTGTTGCTTTCCTGCCAGAAGGTTCGTGAAAATTTCTCTCTGGAGATACGGGAAAGAGGATAGCCTGGAAGCTAAGCCCCTGTCTCCTGAGCTGGTAGAGGTCTTGGGCCTCAAGATTCCTGCTCCAAAATTCCTGATTCTTCTCCAAACCTATTCTGTTCTTGGCACCTGGGCTCCCTGCCTCTAGCCCATTTTCGCTGAGAGGCACGGGGAAGTTTGATGCTTTGGTCAAAGTACGAATGGGAACACCCAGACTTCTCATCCTCCTTCCCAGCATTGTGAGCGCCATATTCAGAGCCTGCAGACCCGGGTGCTAGAGCTCCAACAACAGTTAGCTGTGGCTGTGACTGCTGACCGCAAGAAAGATATCATGATCGAACAGTTGGACAAGGTGGCAGGGTAGCAGGACGCGGGTGGGTCTCTCCGTGGGGGCTGCCAAGGAATAGTATAAAGGGGGTGGCCAACCAGCATTTCTTTGTTCATGCCAGGACCTGGGGGTGGGTTTACCAACTCCTGGGAGATGGTGGCTGTTGACTCCGCCCCTGTGGGCAGCAGGAGGGCAAAAACATTACTGTGAAATTCCGTTTGACTTTCCTCTCCTGAGACCCTGGCCCGAGTGGTGGAGGGCTGGAACCGGCATGAGGCTGAGCGGGCTGAGGTGCTGCGGGGGCTGCAGGAGGAACGCCAGGCCGCCGAACTCACCAGGAGCAAGCAGCAGGAGGTGGGCAACCTGGATCGGACGGCATGAGAGCCTAGGGCACAGACCGATAGAGGGAAGGGAGCCCAAATAGCTCCGAGTCCAGGTTCCCAGCAGACTGAGCTCAGTCTTGGAGTCGCTGGCCTGACCGTTCTTTTCCCTTGTCCCCCCCGCCCCCTCCCCCACTTCACTGTTTTTGCTGCCAGACTTGCATCATTGATGTTTTCCGAGTTTTCCCCACACCATGTAGCCTTCTCTTCAGCTCCCAAGTCATTGAGTTAGGTCTCACTTTTAAAGTTTATGTCGCTGAAGCTTTCTGCAGTATAACCTGCGGGGATTCCCCTCTGTTCATCTGTTCTGTGTTCCTCTGTCCCTGAAAGACAGTGACCCATCTGGAGCAGAGCCTTTCCGAGGCCATGGAGGCCCTGAATCGCGAGCAGGAAAGTGCCAGACTGCAGCAACGGGAAAGAGAGACGCTGGTGAGAATGCCAGGCTGGGTCCCTTCCAGTAGAGGCCGCCAGCTCATTCTAGAGCACTGCGGGCCGTGGGTGGGTTGTGGGAGCCGCACCACGGGAGTGTCTCCCCAGGTGTGTCCCTAGAACACTCATTCTGCTAGATCCTCTGTAAACGAGGCTCGGCCGCCAAGCTGGCTCGAGAGATTCTGCACATCATTGCCTTGTTAGAATCATCGGTATTGGATGGTAAAACATGGATTGTTTTACCATCCATCGGTAGATGTATCGTGGCACTGGGGAGCCGAAATATTTTCCGCAGTTTCCTACGTGGTTTTGTTCAGCCAGGTTTGGGAACTCTGCTCTAGGGCAGAGCCAGGAAAGGCGTGGGATGAGACTCAGCCGGGTTTGCGATTGCCGAAGTGATAAGACGAGATGACCCGTATGAATTAGCAGCCAGGCCTGGAGCTCCGATGTGTGGGTGACGCCTGCTCGTGCCACGCGTGCTGGTACCTGTCATCCTCACAGGCCTTATCCAGCAGCGCCGGTCGTGGTTGCTGGTCGGCTGGTTCATGACCGGAGGCTGGGTTTTCTAGTCTCCATGGAGCTTCTTTTGATGTTGGCAGTGACCGCTGTCGTGTACTGAGTGTTACTGTGTGCCGGACACTCGGCTAATTGCTGTCTGTGAATTTTTACTGTAATCCTCACAAGGCAGGCCCTAGATATGATGCCAGCGTTGCAGAGAAAGATGTGTGCCTAAGAACACGTAGCGAGTGACAGCTGGGATGCAAACCGATTTGAACCCAGATGTACCGAATTCGGGAACGGAAGCTCCCGGTGACCATGTCACAGTCCTGTGGGCTTGTCAACGATAATGTTTTTAGCAGACATAGTTGTCAGCGGGTACGCTGTATTGGGGTGAGGGGCCAGATGGCTGGTCTCTCGCAGGCTTGCTGAGGATCTTGGGTTTCCCCGCGGCTCCAGGAGGAGGAGAGGCAGGCTCTGACGCTGAGCTTGGAGCTAGAGCAGCAGCGGAGCCGGGCCCTGCAAGAGGAGCGGGATGAGGCCCGGGCCACACAGCTGAGCGAGCGTCGGCAGCTGGAGGCGCTGACGCTGGCCCTGGAGGAAGAGCGGCAGGCCTGGGCCCAGCAGGAGCGGCAGCTGCAGGAGCGCTGCGGGGCCCTGCAGGAGGAGCTGCGCGCTCAGCTGGACAAGGAGAAGGTAAGAGCGGCCGTTCTCAGGCAGGGCCGGTGCGCCCAGTACCCGCAAGGCTGAGGAGGGAGATTCCCCGGAGCCGAGCAGATAGTCACGTGTGAAGAGGGAGCGCTACGGCACGGAGGTAGTGGAGAGGTGGGATAGGAGGCGCGCACTCCAGTTTGACTTCCTTTCTCAGGGGAACACCCAGAGGGAGGCGCAGGCGGCGCGGGAGGCCCAGCAGCAGCTGGCGCGGGCGCAGGCGGAGGCGCGGCGGCTGGAGGGGGAGCTGGACACGGCTCGGAGAGAGAGAGACGCCCTGCAGCTGGAGATGAGCTTGGTGCAGGTCAGGCGGCGGCGCGTTCCCCAGCTTGCCTTCCTCCCTAGGACCAGTAGGTCTCAGCACAGTGACCTTTTGGGAGTCACGGCAAACGCTGCCGTTTTTTAACTAGAATTTTGACCCCTCAAGGCCTTTACAGTAGCCCCCTTCATCCAGGGGGGATGCGGTGCCCGAAATCCTATACGTACCACGTGTTTTCTGTACGTGCGCGCCTGCGGGAAAGGTGAATTTACAACGTATTCACATAAGAGATGGACAGTAACTCGTGTTAAACTCGAACACTTAGAGCAACAGACTGTGATAGAAGTTACGTGAATGTGGTCTCTCCCTCGACACATCACACTGCCCTGCACTCCCCCGTCTTCCGGTGAGGACGTGAGATGGGGAGGTGCCCGCATGCGGGGACAAAGGAGGTGAGGGGCACAGGCGTGTGACACAAGGTTGGGCTGCTGCTGACCTTCTGGCAGCACACCAGGAGGCAGATCGCCTGCTTCTGGACCACAGTCTGGACAGCAAAACCGTGGCCAGGGGGACTACTGTGTGTGTGAGGTGTGTGTTCGGGGCACACTGATGCAGTTCCCAGAGCAAGTCACCCTGAGAGACTTTCCTTATTAATGATCAACGTAGGAGATGCACCGAGTTTCTGGTTAGCGAGGCCAGTGTTGGGAAAAACACGCTCCTTTTACTTTTCACCTAGCCCGCGGAACTGGCGGACTGACCACATGGAAACTAATTTCTCGTGGAGGACCGCGGGTGGAGATGTTAGTACAGTTCCGTAGCAGTGCGTAGGCTGCCGTAGCCCCTGGACTGGTGCTCGCTGGGAGTTCACAGAGTCTGCTCAACAGCCCCGCTGTGGAAGCTCTGTGCTGGGAGCTGGGAATCGTCCGGGCCAACGAGGAGCCACCAGCTGGGGGGGCGGGTTTGTCAAACACACGCATTCTTGAGGTAGTGTCATAGCTGATAGTTGAGGGACAGGAGAACTCCTCTTGACTCAGGGTCATCTTGGTTGTGAGGTCCTCTCCAGCCCCACTGAGTAAGATCCGCAGCCTCTGACAATCCCCGTTCCCTGTTTGAATTTTTCTCCTAGTATGCTACGTTCTGCAGCTTTTAAAATCTTGTGCATTTTTTGAAGGCAAGGATGTTTGTTCATTGTTGAATTCCACAGTGGTGCCTGGCTCCCGTGTTATTTAAGCCGTCGATTTCCTTATTGTTCTATCCATTATCGAAAGGGAGGTGTTGACATTTCCAACTATCACTGTAGAANCTGTTCATTGTTGAATTCCACAGTGGTGCCTGGCTCCCGTGTTATTTAAGTCGTCGATTTCCTTATTGTTCTATCCATTATCGAAAGGGAGGTGTTGACATTTCCAACTATCACTGTAGAACTTGCCATGCCTCCCTTCAAGTCTGTCCATTCTTTCTTCATATATTGTGGGGCTTTGTTAGGTACATAGATGTTTATGTGGTTATGTCTTCTTGATATAATCCTTGTTGGCTTAAAATCTGTTTTGTCTAATGATAATCTAGCCCCCACCCTAGCTCTCCTGGTTGCTCTTTGCATTGGCTCTTTTCATCCTTTTACTTAACAGGCTTTTGCGTCTTTGTATCTGAAGTCAGTCTCTTGTCGACCACATACAGTGGATCATGTTTTGTTTCGTTGTTTAATCCATTCTGCCAATTTCATATCGGCCTTTTAATTGGAGAGTTTAATCCATTTACATTTAAAGTAATTACTGGTAGGGGCGCCTGGGTGGCTCAGTCGTTAAGCGTTAAGCGTCAGCCTTCGGCCCAGGGCGTGATCCCAGGGTCCTGGGATCAAGCCCCACATCTGGCTCCCTGCTCCGCTGGGAGCCTGCTTCTTCCTCTCCCACTCCCCCTGCTTGTGTTCCCTCTCTGGCTGGGTGTCTCTCTCTCTGTCAAATAAATAAATAAATAAATAAATAAAATCTTTAAAAAAAAAAAAAGATAAAGTCATTACTGGTAAAGAAGGACTGATTCTGCCATTTAACTATTTGTTTTCTGTACGTCGTCCCTGTTTTTGTTTTTCAGTTGCTCCGTTACTGCCTTTCAGGGGTACTTCATCAATATTTTGTGTATGTTTGATTCTCTTCATTTTCCTTTACTGTACATTTCAAAAGTAATTAACGATTCCCTTGAGGTTACGGTTAACGTCTTAAAGTAACGGTCACCTAGTCTGAATAATGCTAGCTTTAGTTTCAGCAGTGTACAGCCACTGTTGGTATTCGTCTGTGTCCCCTCGGTTTCACAGTGTTATTGACGCAGATTTATCAGTACTGTTTTGTGCATCTGCCCTTTATGTCCTATAGGAAGAAAGGAGTTCCAAACCGAAGGTACAGTAATACAGGCTTCTGTAGTTTCTATGGAGTAACCTTATCGGTGTCCTTTATTTCTTTGTACAGCTTCAGGTTACTGTCTCCATTCATTTTGGCCTGTCGGACTCCCTTCAGCCCTTTTTCTATAGGTCAGGTCTGCTAGAAATGAATGCTTGTAGCTTTTGTGTATCTGAGAGTGACTTAATTTCTTCTTCATTCTTGAAGGTTTTTGTTTTTTGTTTCACTTGACAGTTGATTTTCTTTCGGCTCTTTAAATAATGTCATTCCGGGGCGCCTGGGTAGCACAGCGGTTAAGTGTCTGCCTTCGGCTCAGGGCGTGGTCCCAGCGTTATGGGATCGAGCCCCACATCATGCTTCTTCCTCTCTCTCCCTCTGCTTGTGTTCCCTCTCTTGCTGGCTGTCTCTATCTCTGTCGAATAAATAAATAAATAAATAAATAAATAAATAAATCTGTAAATAAATAAATAAATAAAGTCATTCCACTACCTTCTGGCCTCCATGACTTCCTATGAGGAATCCGCAGTTAGTCTTATGGGGGCGCCATTGTAGGTGACAAGGTACTGCTCTCTTACTCCTTTCTCTGTGTTTAGCTTTTTTTTTTTTTTTAATTTTATTTATTTTTTGAGAGAGAGGGAGAGAGAGCGAGTGCCCATGAGCCAGGGAAGGAGCAGGTGGAGAGGGACAAGTAGACTGTGCTGAGCGCAGAGCCCAACGCAGAGCTGGAGCCCTACGTGAGCTCGACCCCATGAGCCCTGAGAGTATGACCTGAGCCAAAATCAAAGTAGGCTGCTTAACTGACTGAGCCAACCATGTGCCCCTCTGTGTCTGGCTTTTGACAGTGTGACTATGATGTGTCATAGCGTGGGTCTCCTTGAGTTTATTCTGTGTGGAGATTGTTGAGTTTGGGGGATGGGTAGATTTGTCTTTTATCAATTTTGGGAAGTTTTTGGCTGTTTTTTCAGATTTTTTTTTTCCATTCTTTCCTCTCTTTCTTGTCATTCCGGGACTTTGCTAATGCATCCATTGGTATGATGTCCCACAGGTCCCTCAGGTTCTGTTCATTTCTCTTGATTGTTTTTTGTTGTTGCTCATTGGATTGGATAATTTCTGTTGCTTATCGTCAGGTTCATTGGCCCTTTCTTCTTCCTGCTGAACTCTGCCATTGAGCCCCTTTGGTGACTTTTTAAAATAGTCTTTATTTTTTAGGCCAGTCTTATGTTCAGAGCAACAGGGAGCAGAGGGTACAGAGATTTCCTGTATACCCCTACCTCCACAGATACATGGCTGCCCCCGTTACCAACATCCCCCACCAGAGTAGAACGTTTGTTACAACTGATGAACCTTCCTGACACGTCATTATCACCTAGAATCTGTACATTACGTTAGGGTTTCCTCTCGCTGTTTATGGGTTGGGACAAATTTATAATGACACGTGTCCACTTTTATAGTGTCACACTCAGTTTCACTGCCTGTTCATCCCTTCCTCCCTCCAACCCCTGGCCACCACTGAGCTTTTTACTGTCTTCATAGTTTTGCCTTTTCCAGAGTGTCATGTAGTTGGAACCCTACAATACGTAGCCTTTTTAGATTCACCTCTTTCACTTGGTGATACGCATTTAAGTTTCCTCCATGTCTCTTCATGGCTTGATAGCTCATTTCTTTTTAGTGTTAAATAACAACCCACCGTCTGGATGGACCGCAGTGTATTTAGCCATGCCCCTACTGAAGGACATCCTGGTTGCTTCTAATTTCTGGCAGTTAAGAGTAAAGCTGCTGTAAGCATCCACGAGCAGGTTACGGTGTGGACCTAAGTTTTTAACTCCTTTGGGTAAATAGCAAGGAGCGTGGTTGCTACATTGCATGGTAAGAGTGTACTTTGTTTTGCCGGAAACCACCACAGTGCCTTCCAGAGGGGCTGTACCACTTTGCATTCCCATCAGCGATGAATGCGCGTTCCCGTTGCTCCACATCTCTCCAACATTTGTTGTGCTCAGTGTTCTGGATTTTGGTTATTTCGGTAGGGGTATGTAGTGAAACGGGTGTGTAGTGGTATCTCGTGAAATTTTCATATCATCAATTATACTTTATAACTCCAAAATTTCTATTTGGTTCGTATTTATTATTTACGTCCCTATTGATGTTTTCTATTTGTTCATACATTATTCTGATTTCATTTAGTTTGTTGTCCACAAATAGTTCATTCAGCATATTTAAGACTGTTGATTTAATGTGTTTGATTAGTAATCCCAATGTCTGGGCTTCCACAGGAGATGTTCCTGTCAAATCTCTCTCTCTCTCTCTCTCTTTTTTTTAAGATTTGTTTTTAAGTAAACTCCACACCCAGTGTGGGGCTTGAACTCACAACCCTGAGGTCCAAGAGTTCCATGCTCTACCGACTGAGCCAGCCAGGCACCCTTAATGCTCTTTTTCCTTTGAATGAGTCATATTTTCCTGTTTCTGTGTTTTGTAATTTGTTGTTGAGAACTAGATGTCTTAAATATTATAATGTAATTATGGAAATCGTAATCTCTCTCTTCTTGGATTTTTTTTGTTGTTGGCTGCAGCCATCCATTTGTAGAGTGACTTTTTCAAACTGTTTTTGCCAAGTCTCCATTTCTTGTTTTGTGCGGTGACTGACATTTCTGTTATCTCTGTGAGTTGACAGAGATTTTCTTAGATGTCTGCATTCCTCTCCCAAATAAGTATATATGTCTTTTCATCTTATGATTGATGCTACCAGGGAAGCCTCTGCAGGAGCCCAAAACAAAAGTGGTTCTTTGCTCTGGTTCCTCAGGGAACTGCCTAACTAGCCAAAATGCCCAATCCCACGTTTTTGGAGGATAAGGTCCTTACTGCCCACCCTTACTTCAGCCGGCCCCTCTAAACTCCCGGGCTACCGTTCCCATGGCTGCAGTGGCTGAGGGTTGGGGGATGGAAGCAGGCTCACACCCCAGCTCTTGTACCGAAGTCCAGCAGCCTCCGTCTTCATCAAGCACTGTCCTGGTCGAGTAAGTGTCTGTTCAGGTTCCAGAGTTCCCAAACAGTGGGTTTCGGTATTTTCCCCCAGCTTAATGGATATTTTGGCAGAAAGACCGACCCCTGCAGTTTCCTACCCTGCCGTGTCCCATGACGTCACGGTTTTTAAATTCTGTTTTAAATAAAAACGCCATAAGACATTATTAATATTGTTCTGTAAAGTCACTATTCATTTAGAGGTATCCATATAATTTACTATTTTCTTTGTTGTTCTAACTTTCTTTGAACTCAGACCTCCCATGTGAGATCTTCTTCTGGGTGGAAAAATCTCTCTGTATGTGTGCGTGTATATGTATGTATATATGTGTGTGGTTCTTCGTTTAGTTTGAAAACGTCTCTGGGGCACCTGGGCAGCTTGGTCAGTTAAGCACCCAACCCTTGATCTCGGCTCAGGTCTTGATTTCAGGGTGATGACTTCAAGGCATGTGTTGGGCTCCATGCTGAATGTGGAGCCTGCTTAATTAAAATTTTTTTTAATTTTGAAAAATTAAAAAAGAGTGTCTTTATTTCACCATCACTTTTTTAAGATTTATTTTTTTTTATTAGAGAGAGAAAGCGCATGCGGGGAGGGGCAGAGGGAGAGAATTTTCAAGCAGACACCCCACTGAGCATGGAGCCCAGTGCAGGGCTCGATCTCACAACCCTGAGATCATGACCTGAGCTGAAACCAAGAGTCAGACACCTAACCGACTGAGTCACCCAGGTGTCCCTGTGGGTTGCTGCTGTAAAAAAACCTATACATTTGCAGCAGCTTGTCACTGTCACCTCTTAATATGAACATCTTTCTGTGTCTAGTATGCCCAGTACATGACATGTAGATAGACGTGATTTTTAAGAATAGTACGTCTCAGTGAATGGGTGAATCATAGTGTTTTGGTTTTTTTTTTTTAAGATTTTATTTATTTATTTGACAGAGAGAGAGAGACAGCCAGCGAGAGAGGGAACACAGGCAGGGGGAGTGAGAGAGGAAGAGGCAGGCTCCCAGTGGAGGAGCCTGATGTGGGGCTCGATCCCATAACGCCAGGATTATGCCCTGAGCTGAAGGCAGACGCTTAACGACTGAGCCACCCAGGCGCCTCTGAATATAGTTTTCATAAGCATTTTCATTTCGATGAGAAATGTACACTGACACCAATTTTTTCACTATTAATAATGGGGCTGCCGTGAGCATCGTTGTACATAAATCTTTGATGCCCCTTCCGTAGGATAGATTCCTTAAAGTGCCATCGCCAGCTCAGAGGGAGTATATATTAACTTCTCCCTTAGAAGACTTTAGGTACTGAGCTGTCTGGAGTAGTCAGCATCAGGAGGCAGAAGTCAGAATGGGGCTGGAGTGGGAAGAAGTGGGGAGCAGCTCTTCCGTGAGTATAGAGTTTTAATTTTATGAGATGAACAGTCCTAGAGATCTGCACAGTAATGTGAGGTCAGCACTACTCAACTGTATGCTTAAAAGTGGTTAAGGAGGTACATTTTATATTATGTGGGGTGTTTTTACCACAATTTTTAACAAAGAAAAAAAGAATTGGTGTAATAGCGAAGGGTTTAGTATGACGGGAGAGGGGAGGTGGGTGGGGTTGCCGTGTAAGCCGGTTCAAGCGGCCAGAACGTTCTTCTTCGGGCACTGGGGGCATTTAGACGATTCAAACAAGGGGATAAATTGAGCACATTTGCATTTTAGGACATTCACTCAGGCACAAAGTGGAGGGTGTACTGGGGCCAACGTGAGAGAGGGTGGAGGGTAGAATAGAGGCCAGGAGATCGAGTGGACGTGAAATAATACTGAATTACCGTCGTGGTGAGTGGAGGAGTAAATTCAGGAGTTAAGGAAGTAGAATGGAAGGACCCGTTGGAAGGTGGAAAGAAGCAGGAGGAGGCAGGATGACTCTGGGTTTCAGACAGCATGGGTGTTCCGATGGAGGGCGGTGCCATTAACCAGGGCGAGAAATGTAACAGGAGACGGTTCGAGCATAAAACACCAAATGAGCTCAATTTTGAATGTGTTTTATGTTTTTTAATCTTTTTGTTTTTTAAGATTTTATTTATTTGTCAGAGAGAGAGCTAGGAAGCACAAGCAGAGAGAGCAGCAGGCAGAGGGAGAAGCAGCCTCCCCACTGAGCAGGGAGCCCGATGCGGGACTCGATCCCAAGACCCTGGGATCCTGACCTGAGCCGAAGGCAGACGCTTCACCGGCTGAGCCCCCAGGCGCCCCTTAATGTGTTTTATTTGAGGCGTAGCCAAGTGCCTGTATTCAGGAGGGTTCTGGGTGTGTGGACTTAAACTCCAGCTAAAGAGAGATTTGGAAAGTGCTTTAAGGTATAAAAGGTAAGGAAAACATAGCCTAAACTCTCCGTGTTTGTAATACACATATCAAAGCATCCGTGAGCCGGAATGTTAGTTAGTATGTGGTCAGAAGACTGAGGACAGGACTCATCCGCCCCCTCCGGGCCCTGCAGCAAGAGCGGTGGGCTGGGGTGGAGGAGCACGGCGCGAGGTCACAGAGCTGGCGGAGGTCACGGAGCTGGCGGCGTGGAGGGGCCAAGGGGGGCGTGCCTCTCTCCACGGCAGGTGTTGCGGGGGGGGCCCCATAAGACAAAGACGGAGAAATCATCACTGTGGGATTTGGAAATTCAGTTCTTTGTCGTGAAGGGCTGTGAGGGGAAATCTGGTTTCGGGGAGTTGCAGAGGGACTGTGAGGTGAGAAGGAAGAGGCAGGGTAGCAGCCCAACCCTGCTTTAGGAGGAGGGGGAGGGGACGGGGACGCCTGCTGAGTGTCCTAGAGATGGGCTCCTTGTACCTACCAGTTGCTTTTGGCTAAATGCGTATTTCTTTCGCGCAGCGTCCCCTTGCCTTCTGTGTGGGTGTGAAGTGCGGGAGTCCCGCCTGGAACCTGTTTCCCTCCTTGCGGCAGAATTCTTCCCCTTCATCCCTCAGGCGTCGGGGGCATGGGGGGAGGAGGCTGGGGTTTGTCGGCCTCACGTCCCCCGTCCTCCGCCTCAGCGAGCAGAGCTGTCAGCTCGCCTTCCTGCACCCCCAGGCGCGGTGTGAGAGCCAGCGGATCCAGCTGGAGTCGGAGCTGGCCGTGCAGCTGGAGCAGCGGGTGACCGAGCGGCTGGCACAGGCTCAGGAGAGCAGCCTGCGGCAGGCGGCCTCCCTACGGGAGCATCACAGGTGCCTGGCGCTTACGTGCTGCCCCCGTGGCCTCTCAGGGCCCAGTCTCCAGAGCTGCCCCTCTCCCGCCCCTCCCAGTCCCACTTCCCGCATCCCTTCTCCCCTGCCAGTTTTTTCTGGAAATGCTTCTTCGGTGAATCAGTATCCCATATCCCATACATCCTCACCTCAGTCTCTGCCCCTGGGGACCCCGTCCTGCGACACCCGCTCTGTCCCTCCGTCCTTGGCCAGGCTGGCTGGCGCTCTCGCCGGCACGGGCGCACGTTCTGGCTCTTTCCCGTGTGATGACTTTGGTCCTCAGACTCAGCCCTCCGTCCTCACCCGTGTCCTCCCAGGAAGCAGCTGCAGGACCTGAGTGGACAACACCAGCAGGAGCTGTCCTCGCAGCTGGCTCAGTTCAAGGTGGAAATGGCAGAGCGGGAAGAGAGGCAGCAGCAAGTGGCGCAGGACTACGAGCTCAGGTGCGGGTCCCCAGGTGCGGGTCACGCCGCAGCCCTTTCTGTCCCTTCCCTGCGCCAGAGCGCAGACAGGGAGTGGCAGTGGGCTGCCCCCTCCGAGGGCCTGTCCGCGTCTGCAGTGGCCCCGGCCCCTTTCGGAATGGCAGACGCCTGCGGCCTCAGAGGCTGTCCTCCCCCTGCCGTCTCTCCCCCAGGCTGGCCCGGGAGCAGGCACGCGTGCGGGAGCTGCAGAGCGGCCGCCGGCAGCTGCAGGAGCAGCGGGCCGAGCTGGTGGAGCGGCTCCAGGCCATGCTGCACACCCACTGGGAGGAGGCGAACCAGCTGCTCAGCGCCGCTGGCCTGCCGCCCAACCCCCCGGTAGGCATCGCCCTTGAGCTCAGCGGGTCCTGAGGTCCAGCCACACCTGCCCTGGGGGAAACTGCCCCGTGTGCTTTCGTGAAGCACTGTCCCATCAGAGGGACCCAGGCTGGCACCGGCGTGGGGCCCACTCTCCTCCGCCAGCCCCGGAGGCCTCTCAGCCCTCACCCTGTTTTGTTGGCGTCTTCCATTTCCTCCTCATAATTCTTCAATTTTTATGTTAAGCTAAAATCTTTTTTGGAATAGATAACATGCACGTGGTAACAAAGGAAATCCAAAGAGTTTGAAAAGGTGGGCGGTGGAAAGTGCCCCCCCCCCCNGGCAAGCCCGGCCCCCAGGGGTGGCCTCCCATGCATGGCTGCACCACTTCTCTTTGACCAAGTGTTTATTCGTGGACATCAAAGTCGTTCTCTATATCCTGCTTCCACGCTCCGTGCTGACGTAAATACCGTCACACGTGTCTTCGTGCAGGCCTATCTGTAAAGCTTCTGGAGACGGAATTGTAAGGTCAACGTAAGCATGGAAGGTGATAGATGTTACCAGATCCCCTTCTAAGGACTTTCTACTAATTTGTCATCTTCAACTTGGAATCAAGGTGTCTGTGCCCTGTCTCGCGTCTTTACGTGCACAGGCGCTGATCCTGTCTCTCCTGTGCCCAGGTGCCTGCCACCAGCCCCTCCAGCCCTGGGCCTCAGGAGCCGGAGAAGGAGGAGCACAGGCTGTGGACTCTGCCTCCCGTGGCCGTGGCCCTGAAGCCCGTACTGCAGCAGAGCCGGGAAGCGGGGGTTGAGCCACCTGTTCTCTGCAGCCCTTCCCCAGACCTCAGCCTCCTGCTGGGCCCCTCTTTTCAGAGCCAGCACTCCTTCCAGCCCCTGGAGCCGAAGCCAAGCCTCACCTCATCCTCGGGTAACTGGGGACACACGTCACTGGGGTTCCCCGGACACATGCTGACGGGCTCCTCTTACCTGCTTTCTGTCTGGGGCTCAAGCAGTTAGTTTCCTAGATGTCTCAGTGACCAGAAGGTGCGAGAAGCAGGAATCCACTCAAGTTGTTCGAATAAAAGGAGTGAGAGCTCATGGGAGTCTGACGTTACTGGGCTTGAGGAGAACCAACGTTGGGACGGGGGCCCGGGGCGCTCTCCAGAACCGATTTTGGGCCGTGTGGGCTCTTGGCGCTGCCTGTCCCTGAGCAGCTCCTTCCTCTGGTGGACCAGCGCTCTCTCCTAGGTTCTTGCTCTCCTCACCTCGGCTGACATGTGGGTTTGACCGGTTGTGACACTGGCTCCAGCCGATACTCTAGTCAACCGTAGACAGACAGTGGTGTATCTGTCTTGGGTCCAGTTCGAGGAGAGGCGCTCTGATGGGTCGGTAACCGTTCCTTGGGTGCGGTGACTTTTCCTGGCTTGGTCAGCGGGGACTTGGGTGGACAGCGGCGCTCTGTGCGGTGCAGACGTGACGGCCCAGGTCCGGTGAAGAATGAGGGACAGATTACATCACGATTTTGAATGTAAAAATTACGTAGTCGTGATTAAAGAGAATGAGGGTCGGAATATGTCTCTTAATCCCAAGCCCCTCTGAACACCGGTTTCTGTTCTTCAGGGAGTTTATGGTGGGGTTTCTTTGCTCAGAGTCTCAGTACCAGGACCTTCCCCCCTGCCCACACCCCTCAAAACCCAGCTGTGCCGTCTGCCGGCCGCTTCCAGCCTTCTCTCTCCAGCTGCTGTAAACTCCGACCCTCCTCTTTCTCCCTGCGGGGACGCCCCTCCTGTATTTAATAGGCCTACTTCTCTGGGCATTTGGGGGGTTGATTTGTGGAGGACCCTCCTTCCCTCCCACACACACGTGGCCCTGTTTCCCTTTCCAGCAGGGGCCTTCCACCCTGACCACAGGCCGGAGCGGCCGTTCCCTGAGGAAGATCCCGGGTCCGACGGGGACAGCTTCCTCAAGCAGGGGCTGCCGCCCCCCTCCCAGCTCGAGGGCCTCAAGCATTTTTTGCAGCAGGTAAGAGGGGACCCACCCATCCCACCTCACCTCCTTCTCCCCTTCTTCATTTTCTCCTCCTGCAGCTGCACCCCCTTTCAGGACTGGTGCCTTTCTCCCAGTCTGTCTGATATAAGTCCCTTCTGGAACTTCCCGGCCTCTGCCTCCCTCCCAGACCCAGGTCTCTTTCTTTATCGGTCCTCAGGGAACCTTACTGTCTTGTCCCCGCAGCTGCTGGAGACGGTACCCCAGAGCAGCGAGGCCCCCTCTGTTGATCTCTTGCCCCCGAAGTCTGGTGAGTGCGGACTCTGAAGAAGGTTGGGGCCAGGCATGGAGAAGGCGGGAGCTGGTTGTCGGGAACGGACCTTTGGAAGCTGGCCAAGGTCATAAAGCCTAACGAAGGCTGGGTGGTGGGGTGTCCTTGGCTCTTGCCCCGTTTCCTGATTCTCGCATCTTCTTCCTTGTGCTAGGTCCGCTGACCGTCCCGTCTTGGGAGGAAGCCCCCCAAGTGCCACACCTCCCACCCCCTGTTCATAAAACCAAAGTGCCCCTAGCCATGGCGTCCAGTCTTTTCCGGGCGCGTGAGCTTCCCTCAAGCCACTCCCAGGGCAGCGGTCCCAGCGGTGGCTCCCCAGAGAGGGGTACGCAGGCCGTGGCTTCCCAGGGCGGGGGGGTCTTGGGTGCAGAGCTGGTACCTGGGACTGAAGGCCCTTCTGGGTTCCTGGGGAGGTGACGCTGGGGCCCCAGCGTGACCGGCCTTCCCGGTGCACCTCTCAGGTGGAGACGGGCTGGCTCCCGCGGGGCAGCTCATGGACGTGTCTCAGCTCTTACGACTGTACCAGGCTCGGGGCTGGGGCACGCTGCCTGCCGAGGACCTGCTGCTGTACCTGAAGAGGCAGGAGCATGGCAGGTACCAGCCTAGAGGGCGAGGCGGAGTGGGAGACTGGGGTCTGGCCCGTGGGCGGCCGGCGCAGGCCCACGGATCCACGGAGAGCCATCCGTTGTTCTGGGGAAGAAGGCACGGGCCAGCGGTGGGCCCACGGTCTCCTCTTCCTCTGTCCCCTGCTGCTCTCGCCTCTCTCTGGTCTCTTCCTTTCTAGTGTCCGTCTCCTCACCTGTAAACACCACCTCCGTGCCTCCGTGCCCTCGTACCTTCGTTTTCTCCTCTTTACCCCGCAGCTCAGAGCTCAGACTCTAGGACTCTGACCTAGTGTAACTCCCTAGTGAGTCCGCAGTGTCTCCTCCTGTTTGATCCCCAGGTCTGTCTCGTTTGTTGTTCTTCGCAAGAGACAGATTGGGGAGTGGGGCGGGGGGCAGCTCCCCATCCTCATCCCTCCATTTCTGTGGCAGGACGGACAGCCGAGGGGTTAACGTCCCCAGAAGGAACACAGACTCCCGCTTGGGTGAGATCCCCCGGAAAGAGGTGAGGGATAGTGGGGCAGGGACGGGGGCATGGAAGGGCCCTCGCTGACTGGTCCCCAGCTGGCTCCGTTGTCTGTTGCCTGGCCCCTGCTTCCTCCATGTCATCCGTGGCCTGGTCTCTCCCCTCTGCTGATTGACCGTGGCCCCCTCGTGCTCGGTGCCTTTCCGCAGCGTGGAGAGGCTGACTCTCCCTCCTCTTCTCCTCACTCCAGATCCCCTCCCAGGTGCTCCCTCGCCGCCTCGCTCCAGCCCCTAAGACCGAAAAGCCTCCAGTTCGCAGGAAAGGCGGGCACCCTCCCCCCAGCAGCACGAGGAGTCGGGGGGGCATCTGGAGATGAGCCCCTTGCCCTTCCTACTCTTCTTGAGTAAATGCTCGAGAGTCTGTTCGAGTCTCTGACTCCTAGGCATCTGAGAAAATGGAGATTTCATGGGAAACTACTTGGTAAAGAAACCTCATTTTTTTGAGTATATTTTTTATATGTTACATATTCCCGTTTTCTATTGTGTGGAAAAGACACGAAGGCTTTGAAGAAAGACCTCTGGCTAGGTTTGAGGAGTTCCAGTGACCTAAGGTTCGGAACATGCAGAGCGATGAGCCATGGTCGGAGATGGGATTACGGAAGGTTCTCGCTTTCTTCTTTATACATTTCTGTATTTCCACATTTTCTGAAACAAGCATGTTATTACTTAATAATCAGAAAAAACACACTTGTAATAAAAGTAAATTATTGTATAAAGAGCGAGGAAAAATTCGATCGTTGGAGATTATTGGTCTCAAGGGCGAGTAAGGCTTATGGATTGCATCGGCGGGGCGCTGACCCACCGGCAGCCACGCTGCGGCGCTGAGACACGGGTTAAAGACTAGACTGCTGTCCAGGAAAGAAAAAAGAGCCGTCCTCAATCTCACCACAGTGAACGAGAAAGAACCGGCCCGTGTGCGGAGCTGAGGAAGGCCCTGCATCACTGCACACACACGGAGGGCCAGGAGTACGACTGAGGTCCAGCTGCAGGACGACGCCCTGGGACCCGCATCCCCTCCAGCTCAGAGCCCAGCGCAGGCGGCGAGGATGCCAGGTATGGCTCGGAAGGGCCTGGCCGTCCCGGGGTGTCTTCTGTGACGGGGGCGAGGCTGGTCTCTCTGCCCCCCAGTTACGTGGTTAGTGCCAGCATAGACGCGATGGCACACACCTCAGTGTTCCATAGACGCAAAAGCGTGGGCCTTGCTTGCTGCCACCGCGGAGAAACTTCCGAGCCTCCGGGGGAGGGAGAGGGAGAGAAGATGGACGGCCAGCACCGGTTCCGGCCAGGACAGCTTGGCCCTCGGTGCCTGCACTCAGGGCTGCTCTCTGGCGGAGAGACGCCCTCCAAGCCCTGTCTGTCTCTCTACCCACCTAGGAGAACGTTGACTTTGCTCCTTTTTGATTTGAACAAACTCTGGTGGCCTTTGGTCGCCGTTCGTAGATCATTTTATGCCATTTTTAAAAGCTGGTGAGATGAACACTGAGTCTTACCTCCTCGCCTCCTGGGTTCCAACCTGCCCCCATCCGTCAACACACCCTACATTTTTCTTGACACGAAGGATGGTCCGGAGAACGTCGCCCAGCTCTCCAGAACAAAATCAGAAGGGGGCACAGTGCTGATGTAACCATTCTGTGAGCTAATTATAGAAAGACAATGTCAGTTGTTAAAATATCTAGTGAACATGAGAAGCCTTTCTCTTCCCTGAAGACCAGCAAGGAGGGGCTGGGAGGGGGAGAAAAGCCACAGACAAGCAGCCCCCCACTTTTTCCTTCCATAATCATCTCGGGAAGATTCCAAGGGGGGACAAATGAAAGAATTCGCGAGTTCTGGAAATGCCCACACGCGGAGGAGGTGGGAGCAGGCTTTCAGGTTTCACTTAGTGTGGCTGGGGGGTGACATGGGACTTTGTCCCTGGAGGATTCCCACAGCCCCGTGGGGGTGGGCATGGGGGAACATATTGGGGTGACGACTTCGCTCCACCGCCAGGAAGCCCCGGGGGGGGCTGGCTCTGGGGCCCAGTGTGTTTCCTTGGTAACGTCCAGAGCAGCCGGTGGTCCTGCTCCACACGGTCGCCAGGGGTCTCGGGCTCTTCCGTCCGCAGATCAGGGGCATTATCTATGTGGTTGAAGCAAGATCATGGTCACGTGGGACTCTGGGGTGGCAAGAAGGGGCAAGAGCCAGGCCCGCTGGTTTGAGACCCATACTTGGAAATGCCACACATCAGCATTGCTTATGTTTCGTTGCCAAGACCTGAGTCACGGGAG
The DNA here is from genome assembly GCF_002007445.2 of Ailuropoda melanoleuca. Taxonomy (NCBI): domain Eukaryota; kingdom Metazoa; phylum Chordata; class Mammalia; order Carnivora; family Ursidae; genus Ailuropoda; species Ailuropoda melanoleuca. Next base: position 2,664,702 of record NC_048234.1, read on the forward strand.
ACTCGGAAGCGTGGCCCGGCTGCACACCGTGCTTGCAGCCCTAGCCTCTGTTTCGATGCAAGAACCGGGGAAGAAGGAAGGATGGAGTCCGGGTGGGCAGCTAGGAGTCTGCCGGGCTGCGAGGGGCGCCTCCCTCGGGGGCGGTGGAAACCGTGGCTGCGGCAGCCCGTGCCTGTCGTCAGCCCCGAGCGTGCAGACACCGAAGCCGCTCAGCGCGCACGCGGAAATGGCCACGTGCCTCCAGGGTCGCCGAGGGTGCGCGGAGCAGCAGAAATGCCACTCGTGCTCCGCGGTGGGAACCCGGGAGAGAACCAGCGGGCCCTTTGGGAAGCGTTTAGGCGTCATCTAGTAAAGGGGATGATGCCCACGCCCTAAGACGCGGCGAATCCATCCCTAAAGACGGGCTCCAGAAAATCCCCGGCCAGGGCGCGGGCCAGGAGACCAGTACGGGAGCATCCCGGCAGAAGCCTGCCGACCACCGATGTCCGGTAGCAGAGACGGGCTCGTGTAGCGAAACCCCACGCAGCGTTGCAAACGCATGAGCTAAGGTTACGCGCATCCGCATGGATCGCACAAACATGACGTCGAGTGGAAAAGCAGATTGCAGAAGAAGGTACACAGTGCACTGTTGATGCAAAGCTTGCAAACAAGCAGTGGACCCCGCGTGGGCTGCTGTTGGAGCCCAAGGGCGTGAGAAGGGGCCCCGACGGGCAAGGGGCTGGCAGGTCGGCCGGCAGGTGTCCGAGCAGGTGTGGCAGAGGCCGGGTGTCTGTGCGAGGGAGGACGGGGGGCGGATTGTCCCATGGGGGGGATCAAGTGTGGGATGGCATCGTGGATAGTGGGAGCTGGCATTTTCACTTTCGGGGAAAGGATTTACAAACACGGAAAGGGAGGAAAGAGAATTCTGTGCTGTTGGATGAGAACTGAATGCATCAGTGCGGACTCCCCGTCTCCCATACGTACAGATAGGACGGAAATACGAGGAGATTTCCCCCAAAGACCCTGTATCCGTCTCCCAGGACTGCTTGGACTAATCACCACCCACTGGGTGGGTCCCAGTAGAAATGTGTCCTCACAGTTCTGGGAGCCGCAAGTCCGAGATCAGGGTGTCGGCAGGCCCGTGTTCTCTCCAGACTCTGGGGGCAGGACCCTTCCCTGCCTCTTCCTAGTTTCTGCTGGTGGCTGCCAGGGGTCCTTGACGTTCCTTGGCTTGTAGACACACCACACCACTCTTTGCCTCTGCTGTCACATAGGGTTCCGTCTGTCCGTCCCCCGTGTGTTCACTGGCCTTCTTATAAGGACACGGATCATTGGATTAGGACCCACCCTAATCTCGACCTCATCGTAACTTGATTATATCCGCAAAGACCCTATCTCCAAATAAGGTCACATTCGGAGGTACTGGGGCTTAGGATTTGAACAGATCTTTTGGGGATATGGATAAGGATAATAACCCTTTTAACAATGAACACACCTAGCATCCAGCTCTTGCCTTTTAAATGCCATTCTGTACGAAAAAGGAAGGAGGGCTCCTTGGGGGAAATGGCTGATTCCAGGATTTCCCCAGGATCAGGGAAAATACAAGGTACAATCTGACATGATCTGTCTGGAGACACTGTCAGGTCCCACAGGTTAAGGGCCTGGTCCCACCAGCCTGCCCCCCACTCCAGAACCCATCACAAGTGAGTGGGTCCCCGGGTTCCCCACAGCTGCTATGTGATATAGCGAATTGGAGGTTCCTACCGCCCCCTTCCCCAGGTTCGATGAATTTGCTAGGGCAGCTCGCAGACCTCAGGGAAGCACTTACCTTTTTATCAAAGGGTGTCATAGAGGGTGCAGGTGACTCGCCACTGCAGAGACGTATGGGAGCTTCTGCCGCCGGGGACAGGGGTGTGGTCACTGGCTAGAAGCTCCCCAAACCCCATGCCACTGGGATTTTGATGGGGGTTCCATCACGTGCACGTGATGGGTCATTAAGTCTATTTTCAGACCTCCATTCTCGAGAGAATGTGCGGGGAAGGAGGGACGGGCTGAAAACGCCAAGGTTCCAGTCATGGCTCAGCCCCCGCCAGAAGCGACCCGGGAGCCCACCCAGAGCCATCTCTGTAGAAGGGAAGTTACTCCCACCACCCGGGAGATCACAAGGGTTTCAAGAGCCCTGTGTCAGGAACCGGGGGAAGAGAGCAACATATAGTCTTCTATTCTCACAGTCGTGCTCTTTGGCATTTTTTTCCTTTTGTTGTATCAGAAGCCAAGAAAGAAAGAAAAGAAAAGAAAAAAGAAAAGAAAAGAAAAAGAAAGAGAGAGAGCGAGGGAGGGAGGGAGGAAAGATGGAAGGAAGGGAAAAAGGAGGTGTCCTGGGCACCCCCCCTTCTTCTGAGCTGCTCTTGCTAGGAGACTTTTCATTCTGTACCCCTTGTTACCGTTTGAATTTTGTTTCTACCACGTACGTGGGGTTTCCTTTAAAATTCTGCTATAATATCTCATAGTCCGGAATCAGTGAACGAAACGTCTCCTTGCATCTGTGCTGACAGATTGAAGGCTGGCTCTGGGCTCTGGAGTCAGGATTGCTCACCCCGCGGTTTAACCACACGGCTCGGACTCGGCACTGGCGGCCGCGGCTGCACCACGTCAGGCCAGGAAGCTGGTGCTGCTGATGTCGAGGATAATTTATCACCCTTGCCTTCTGGGTGGACTGAGGAAGAACGACCAACAGCCACAAATTAAGTGTGTGCAGCAGAATATTAAGCCTTTTTTTTTTTTTTTTGCACTGGGAGGTCTTGGTGAGGGTAAATAAGGCACATGAATATTTATAGGTCGTATTAGTCAGGGCTCTCCAGAGAATAGAACCCATATAAATATGTACATACATCGAGAGAGATGTATTTTAAGGAATTGGCTCATGCAATTGGCTTGGCAGGTCCTGAAGCCGCAGGGGAGGGCGGCAGGCTGGGGACGGCAGCAAGCGGTGCCATTTCGGAGCAAAGGCTGCTCGCCGCGGCCAGAGCTACTCCGAGCATCGGGGAGGGGGGGACCAGCCTTCCCGGTCAGGCCCCCACCTGACGGATGAGCCCGCCTCCTGCGTGCAGAGCCGTCTGCTTTACTCAAAGTCCACAAACTCAGGTGCCTGGCTGGCTCAGTCAGTTGAGCAACTGCCTTCGGCTCAGGTCATGATCCCAGGGTCCTGGGATCGAGCCCCATGTCGGGCTTCCTGCTCAGAGGGGAGTCTGCTTCTCCCTCTGCTGCTCCCCCCTCCCCCCCTACACTGGTGCTCTCTCTCTCTCTCAAATAGATAAAGTCTTTTAAAAAAAAGTCTGCAGGGGGCGCCTGGGTGGCACAGCGGTTAAGCGTCTGCCTTTGGCTCAGGGCGTGATCCCGGCGTTATGGGATCGAGCCCCACATCAGGCTCCTCTGCTATGAGCCTGCTTCTTCCTCTCCCACTCCCCCTGCTTGTGTTCCCTCTCTCGCTGACTATCTCTATCTCTGTCGAATAAATAAATAAAAACTTTAAAAAAAAAAAAAAAAAAAAAAGTCTGCAGACTTAAATGTTAAATCTCAAAAAATGCCTTCACAGCAACATCTAGAATAATGTTGACCGACTACCTCCGTACTGCGATCTAGCCAGGTCGATCCATTAAATTAACTGTCACAGAGATTCTGGACCAAGAGATGCGTTCCTTTTCTTTCTTTCCCTCTTTGAGAGAGAGCATGAGTGAGCAGGGGGAGGGGCAGAGGGAGAGGGAGAGAGAGAGAATCTCAAGCCAATTCCCCACTGAGCGCAGAGCCCGGTGCGGGGCTCGATCCCAGGACCCTGAGATCATGACCTGAGCCGAAATCAAGAGTCAGCTGCTTTGCCAGCTGAGCCAGCCAGGTGCCCCCCTACCCCCTGCAAAAGATGAATTTTCATTCATGATCATAGAAAATCTCCCATCAGCCATTAGCACGGCGGGGGCAGTGGCAGCATGTCGGTCAGATCCACGTTCATCCCCCTTATGAGTCGTTCCCAACTTTTTACTGTGTATCTTACATACAGCCCCCCATTTGTAAATTATATGCTGACATCGCCTGTCCAGCCTGGATTTGGTCTTTCGTCCATCAGCAAATGAACCACGTTTCAGGTTGTCCATGACAGTCACACAGAGGGGCTCCCTTGTGTGTGTGTTCGAACAACATATCACTTTTTATTAAATGAGAGTAGAACCGCTCTGGGCTTCAGTTTCAGACCTCGTTGTTTCTGGGCACTTCTGCTCCGAGTGTAACTGCTAGTTTCTGTGTCTGTTGACCTCAGTCCATCCGAGGCAGCTCGAGAACCCGGGCCCGTGTTCTTTTGCTCTGTCAAGACTTCCAGGATTCGAGTGCACGGCCCGGCAGAGGCTATGTGCCCCGCTGAGGTGTGTGGACTGGAGTTCTAAGAATTTTTATTTTCCCTGACAAAGCTTGCTTGTTGCAGGAGCTGTAGGAAACCAACACAAGTACAAGGAAATAGAAATTGCCCGAATTTCTATCACCTGGACAATTCACACGTTCACGACAACATCTAGAATAATGTTGGCCGTTTTCTTCCAATTTTTAATGCATTTCCCAGAGGCCTTGTGGGAGCTGATGATTCTCCTTGGAATCTCCATGTCCTTCTCTGGGGCCCGGAAACTCAGTCCTCTGGGCTGAGGGAAAATGGGGAAGGGGGGCTCCCAAGATCTTTATGGCTGTGCCACGCTGGGCCTCGGGAACATGTGTGAGGCCTCTGCCCCCGGTTCCTGGGCCTGAGAACACCTTAGCACCATTTCTCCTCCAGGTATCTCTACCTTGAGCTCCACCCCAAGTGTCCCCCAAACTCTTCGGGGATTTCTGATTCCATCCCCTCACTTTGGGGTTGAGCCTGGTGTGGGGGTTGGGGTGAAGTGCATTCAGCACACACTCCCCTCCTCTTTCCCCCCATCAGCCTTCCTGTCTTGGGAGAGAACAGTCTAACTGCTCCCCATTTGCCAGAATCCTCCCCGTTTCCCACAGGGCTCTGACTTTGGAAGCAGACTTTTCCCCTTCCGTGCTCAGATAGCGCCACCCTTTCTCTGAGGCAGTAAATACAGAATAACTACTTGAAAGAGTGAAGGAGGAAAGGGTGAGAGTGTAACAGGAAAAATGGGGAAAAGGGGGATAATATTTCAAAATGTTACCCTTCTCTGCAAGCGAAGGGGGGTCCCAATTATATCATAGTCACATAATAATTATTTTGAGCTAAAGACATCTGAGATTTAACAGATGCAGGAGGAGGCTTCGTCTGAACCCTCCCTCATCTGACTAAAGGGAGAACTTCTGGGAGTGAGACGGCCATAAATCCCCTTTTTGGGGTGGCTTCCTTCCTGAGAGCCAGATCAAGCGTGAAACAATCATAAATCCCCTCTCCGGAGGAGTTTCGTGGCCTTGAAGAAGACAAGAAGACCACAGGCATTATCACAAACTATTTTATCTCCCCTTTGATTCCCAAAAAAAAGCCCATTTATCTCCTGAAGAAACCCATTTGTTCTTCCCATAGAAGCTTTTTCCTCCCCACTGTCTTTCCCCTACTAGTAAATATATATAAACCCCTGTTTACAGTTATTGAACTAAATTACTTTGTGGGTGAATTCCTGCATGCACACGTGAATAAACATTGTCTTTTTTCTTGCTAATTTATCTCTTGTCAGTTTAATTCGCAGGCCTCCAACACTGAACCTAAGAGGGTAGAGGAAAGGTTTTTTGCGCCCCCCCCAACACAAGTAATAATTTTAGAGTTTTAGCTAGAATTTAGGGACTCCAGCTTCCTCAGAGGGATTCTAGTCTTAGACAACCCACCACAGTGGAGTGATTTCTATCAAAGCCCTTACTGGGGCGCCTGGGTGGCAGAGCGGTTAAGCGTCTGCCTTCGGCTCAGCGTGATCCCAGCGTTGTGGGATCGAAGCCCCACATCAGGCTCCTCCGCTATGAGCCTGCTTCTTCCTCTCCCACTGCCCCTGCTTGTGTTCCCTCTCTCTCGCTGGCTCTCTCTATCTCTGCCTTATAAATAAATAAAAAATCTTTAAAAAAAAAAAAAGCCCTTACTAACTAATTTTCACAGTAGGAATGTGCTTGCTTGAAGCTGAGAAGAGTCACAAAGGAGGCCTGAGTTTCTGGGGGAGCACTGAGGTGGCCTCAGTGCAGGTCTCAATTAGTCCTAGAAATAAGGGGTCACTAGTGGGAAACATTTGCATGCATACCTGTATTTCCAGGCACCAAAGACAATGCAATATTATGTCTGCTTTTCCCCGTTTTTTTTCTATGCTTATCTACTTTTGTTTTCTACCTAATTGGACTCACACTTGTGTGTACTGTTTTGCACATTTAACTTATTTATTAGTTAAATATAAGTTCATACTGTGAATATGAATATTTTTTTCAGGCCATGAAACATTCTCGAACATCCTGAATTCCAATGGCTGCAAACTGTTACATCACATAGACATCCCGTAACTGTGCGTGGTCGATCCCCTGGTGCTGGACAGTGAGGGTTTCTCCGCAGGCTTTGAAGGGATATGTTGTTGCTTTGAACATCTCTGTATAGAAACCTTTGTGGGAGGACCCAGGTTATTTCTTCTTCTTCTTCTTTTTTTAATATTTATTTCAGAGACAGAGAGAGCGTGAGCATGAGCGTGGGGAGGGCAAAGGCAGGGGAGAAGCTGGCTCCCTGCTGAACAGGGAGCCCCACACGGGGCTCCATCCCAGAACCCCGAGATCATGACCTGAGTCAAAGGCAGACGCTTCACCAACTGAGCCCCCCAGGAGCCCGCCAGGTTATTTCTTTAGGGTGATTTCCCAGAAGCAGGACTAAGGTAGGTTAAAGGGTATACATGCACCTTTTTCTCTTTTCTTTCTATTGAGATGTAACTTACAAATAAGATGTGTACATCTCAAGCTTGATGAAATCTTACATTTATAAACACCCAGGTAGGTGCTATCCAGACCGAAATAGAGCGTTTCCATGTCCATCACCCAGAAAGCCTCCCGTGCCCCGCCCCCAGTCAAAGCCCACCCACTTCCCAGCAATGGCCCCTATGACCCGTCGCCGGCGAATATTCCTGCCTCTCCTTGAACTTCATATAAATAAAACAACAATACTGACTCTCTGGCATCTGACTTCTTTGTCCCAACCCAGTGTGAGATCCATCCGTATTATCGCACCTGTCAGTTGCTCATTCTGTCTCCCCCATCCCTGCAGTGCAGTTCTCTGTTGTTTGAATATACCAAACCCATCCATTGTCCTTTAACAGACATTTGGGGTGTTTCCAGTTTGGGGACCTGACAAACAAAGTTGTGGTGAACGTTCTTGTACGCTTTTTCAGTGGGCACGCACACTTACTTCTGTGGCGTGTACCCCCAGGGATGGAATTGTTGGCAGGTGTGTTGAGCTTTAGGAGATGAGTGCCAGGTGGTTTTTCAAAGCAGCTGAACCAGCTTAGACACCTACTAGTAACGTGTGAGCGCCCCCTTACTCCCTATCCTTATCAGCACGTGTGTTGTCCATCTTTTTCATCTCAGCCATTCTGGTGGATGTGTAGGGAAATCTCATTGTGGGTTTCATTTGGACATGCTTATTTTTATTATGAAAGTAACATATTTACATATACACAGAGGGGCGCCTGGCTGACTCAGTCAGTAGAGCCTGCGACTCTTGCTCTTGGGGTTGTGAGTTCAAGCCCCACGTTGGGTGTGGAGCCAACATAAAATAGAATAAAATAGAATAAAATAAAATGATAAAATAATAAAATAAAATAAAACATATACATAGAAACTTTGAGAAGTACAAAAAAGAAACCAAAAATTGAAAATCATTTGTATCCCACCATCCTCTTCCCTCCTTCCCTGACTTTATTGGGTTTGGGGTGCGTACACGCCATTTTAAGTCTCTACTGATTTCCATTCCCACCAGCAATGCATGATAAGCACCTGGTTTTGTTTTGGTTTTTTCTAACCGGAATTATTTTTTAAATTGTCAGTTTGGTGTCTCGTTCTGGTTCTATTTAACATTTCTTTTTTTCTTAGGTTGGAGTTTTAAAATTTTTTTATTTCTTTACTTTTTTTTTAAAAGATTTTATTTATTTATTTGACAGAGGGAGAGAGCACAAGCAGGGGGAGGGGCAGAGGAAGGGGGAGAAGCAGACTCCCTGCTGAGCAGGGAGCTGGGACACAGGACTCCATCCCAGGACCCCGAGATCATGACCTAAGTCGAAGGCACACGCTTCACGGACTGAGACACCTAGGTGTCCCGCATAAACACCTTCTTTAGAATATTCGTGGAGAAAGTAAATGCAATGGTGAGAAAAGATTCCATTCACGATAATGATGGAAACTTAACTACCTGTGAAAAATTAATAACATGTGCAGGACCTATAGGAATATAATTGCAAAGCTTTACTGAAGACTAAAAAAAGAAATGGGTAAATGGGGAAAAAAAATCGCAAAGCTAAGAGATGCGCTATGGTAAAGATGGAAATTCTCCTAAATTGTGTTTTATCTTGTTTCTTTGATGCCCTTCAAGTATTAGCTCTCGTAATTTTGAGGAGCTTTTCGTTTCATTTACAGACATGATAGTTTTATCCCCCCCCTTTTCTTATGTGTATCTTTCTTTCTCTCCTCAAAGAGCTTTGTCAGATATTTTTTGGGGCTAAGTTAAATAGTGCTGATAATGTGCCCTTGTCTTGTTCCTGTTTCAAAGAGGAATAATTCATGTTTCTCCATTAAGTGTAATTTTGACTTTTGGTTTTCAGTAGAGCCTTTTGTCATGCTAAAAAGGCAAGCTTTTATTGCTTTCAGGAAGGGATTCAATGAAGAATTCCTTTTTGGCATTTATAGAAATAATTATGTGAATTCTTACAATTTTTTCCGATAATATTATTGATTATATTGACGACTTGAGATTTAGTGGGAGAAAAAGTAACCCAGAAATGGGTAAAGTGTTCCTTTTAAAGTTATATTATATTCTGATTGCTAAAATTTTATGTCTCCATTAATTCATGAGATTACCATATAAGCTTTTTATGTGATGTTATTCTTTAGATGTGTGTGGTGATCAAAATCTCTTTCATCAAAGGGAATCAGACAATGTACAAAAAGGTGAAATAAATAGCAGTAAAAATTTTTTAGGGGTGCCCATGTGGCTCAGTCCATTAAGCATCTGCCTTCGGCTCAGGTCATGATCCAGGAGTCCCAGGACTGTCGCGCATCGGGCTCCCTGATCTGTGCAGAGCCTGCTTCTCCCTCACCCTACTCTTGCTCTCTCTGACTCAAATAAATACAATTTTTTTAAAAATAAGGCATTTATGATGGGTGCTAACTGTAACATACCATTTAAGCTTTTTTTAAAAAGGATTTTATTTATTTATTTGACAGAGAGAGAGGGAGAGAAAGCAAGCAAGCACAAGCAGGGGGAGGGGCAGAGGGAGGGGGAGGGGCAGAGGGAGAGGGAGAAGCAGGCTCTTCGCTAAGCAGGGAGCCTGACTCAGGGCTCGATCCCAGGACCCTGGGATCATGACCTGAGCCAAAAGCAGACACTTAGGCCACTGAGCCACCCAGGCGCCTCTACTTTGCTCCCTTGCATGGACACACCCCATTCTGTTGATCCACTCACCCGCAGTGGTGAATAATACTGCTTGGATACTTGTGCATATGTTTTTCCCTAGACCTGTGTTTTCGTTTCTCGGGAATATCCCTAGAGTTGAAATTGCTGGGCCGTAGAGTAAGGCTGTGGTTAACCTTTTGAGGGATTGCCAGACTGTTTCCAAAGCAGTTGCAACATTGACACGCCCCCATCAGCAGCACGTGAGGGGTCCCGTTGCCCAGCAACTTCCCCAACACTGTGTTCTCTGATTCCAGCCATCCTGGTGGGGGTGAACTGAGAGCTCGCTGGGGTTTTGACTTGTGGTTCCCTGATGACCCCTGAGGTCAAGCATCCTTCCACGTGCCTTTTGGTCATTTGTGGATCTATTCAGATCCTTTACCCATCTTAAAAGGAGCAATTTTTCTTTTTATCATTGAGTCCTATCACGAAAATTTAGAAAGGACAAATTGCTACTTTCCCAAACTGCCCAGATGCCGACTCCTTATGCATTTCTTGACCTGCTTTTGAGCCAGACCAGACTTTTTTTTCCTTAGAGTTCCATTTTAGCATTCGTGGGAAGAGAACACAAACACATTTAAAAACAGGTATCCTCTGCTCTCAGCTGGCCAAGACAGGGGAAGGCAAAGAAAGGTAACGTCCCATAGGATCATTTGAAGAAATGGTACTTAAAAGGTATCAGCTGGTTCTTGACTTTTAAGACCAAAGCTGTTGCGAGTCGTGGAGCCTCGGTGGCGAGAGCCCCAGGCAGAGACAGGGACTAGATGAATGGCACGGAGAGTCGATCTTTGACTCAATTAGGCTGAATCAATCTTGTCATTGAGTTCCCAAGGAAATTCAATTATAGGTCAAGTGTAGGAAGCGCAGTAATTGTGGCTTAAGCAACAGAAATGACAGGTGATCGATAGCAGCCTGGCGTTGAGTTTGACTTCAAAGGCCCTGAATGTCCACTGGGCAGGAAAGGCAGGAGAGTGGAGAGCTGAAGAGGCTCCGTGCTTGAAAAACCAGCCGTGGAGAGGTTTGCCCCAAGCCCAGGAGCCACAGGACACAGGGGGTGCCGACAATGACAGGGCCCCTCGTGCCTGCCTCCCCAGCTGCTGACCTGAGCGCGGAGACTCATGGGAGGGCGGAATGAGCTCGAGGGGGCGTGCGGGGTGGGGGGGCAAAACCTGCCGCCCCAGGCTGGGATCGGAGGCGGGGGCTGCACGAGGGGGGGCTCTGCGGGGATAGCAGAGCAACCCTCTAGGAACCCCTTTATCCTGCCCAAGGAAGTAAGAGATTCACGGAGGCTCCTGCTTCCTCTAGCGCTGACACAAAGATTGCAAAAAGAGCTTTGTGGCTGCATCAAAATCCAGGAGCAAAAAATAAATTAAAAAAAATAATAATCCAGGAGCTGTAAAGAGGTGGACAAATTCCACCACGTCAAAACCCAAAATACAAAACAAAACAAAACACAAAAAAACCCCAAACTCTGTGTAGAAAAAAAAAATCAGAACTATATTGCACTGTAGTTTTGCAAGATTATTTCCCACTGGGAGAAGCTAGGGAAAACTGTACCCCAGATGTCTCTGTATTATTTTTTACTACTGTGCGTGAATCCACACGTGCCTCAAAATAAAAATCGTGATTAAAAAAATGGTAAAGTCGGGGCGCCTGGGTGGCACAGCGGTTAAGCGTCTGCCTTCGGCTCAGGGCGTGATCCCGGCGTTATGGGATCGAGCCCCACGTCAGGCTCCTCTGCTGTGAGCCTGCTTCTTCCTCTCCCACTCCCCCTGCTTGTGTTCCCTCTCTCGCTGGCTGTCTCTATCTCTGTCAAATAAATAAATAAAATCTTTAAAAAAAAAATGGTAAAGTCAAAAGACCTACAACAAGCCGTGGTAAATCTTTGCAGGTCATATCTCAGACGAAGGGCTAACTTGAATATACCAAGAGCTTCTATAAATTGAGGAGAAAAAGGTCACCAGTCCAAGAGGGGAAAAAAATGAGCAAAGGACACGAAAAGGTAATTCACCCAAAAGGGTAAAATAAGTCTTTAAGTCCATGAAAAGAAGCTCCAACTTCCTCGGAACTTCAAATGCAAACTGTAGCGAGACGCCATTTTTTTCTACCTAATAGATTGGCCATAATCCCCATATCCAAAGGGGGGCAAAGGCTCTGTTGGTGCGAAACAGTACTCTGCATTCGCTCTTTGACCCAGCAGTGGCGCGTCTGGGACACATATATAAGTTGTGCAGAATATGGAGATCCACGCTTGAGCACAGGATATACAATGGGACACTGTCATAGCAAAAGACTGGAAACAAAGTGTCCAATAATGGCTGGCAATTGGTTGATAAATTATGAGCCAGCAACATAATAGGCTACATAGAATATGAGCGGTCAGAAAGAAGAGGAAGGTCTTCATGTACTGATATAGAGAGAGTTCTGGTTTATTGCTAAGTGAAGAAAACAAGGTTCGGGGCGCCTGGGTGGCTCAGTCGTTAAGTGTCTGCCTTCAGCTTAGGACTTGATCCCGGCGTTCCGGGATCGAGGCCCACATCGGGCTCCTCTGCTAGGAGCCTGCTTCTTCCTCTCCCACTCCCCCTGCTTGTGTTCCCTCTCTCGCTGGCTGTCTCTCTGTCACATAAATAAATAAAATCTTGAAAAAAAAAAGAAAAAAGAAAACAGGGTTCAATACAAAGGGTATACTGCTGCTTAGGGAAGAAAGGGCGCTCAGAATACATATTTGTAAAAAAAAAAAAAAAGTTCTCTAGGGGATGGAGGGAGGGGAAAAGTGAGGCAGGCAAGAGAGAAAGCCAGGCTTCTTGGTGATGCCTTTTTAAACAGTTCTGATTTTTCATTCTATACAAAAAAAGGTCCCTAAGACTTAGAGATGGTCAGCAGGGGAGGGTAGAATGGCACTTGTCATCCCATTCTTTGGGACCACGGACGTGAGCAGGAGCTCAGGGATCCATGGATGGAATGGGCAGAGCTTGACAATGTTGGGGAAAGACACCACCCCAAAACTCATCTAGTTCAATGTTTGTATTTCTTACATAGGTGAGGGAAGCTAAGGTCTAGAGAGGAGAATTCACCTGCCTAGGATTCTTAGTGAAGAATGTCAAACAGTTCTGCAGCCCAGATGCCTCCATTTCTGGGGAAAGGAGCTCCAGTGGGAAGTCTTTTTACTAAAGAAGATGGGGCACAACCTAGGGAAGGCATACAGGTTGCCTTTTGTATTAACAGACATCCAGAAAGCCCACACTCTCCGGACAACTGGTCTCCCATAGCTGCCTGGGGTACAGTTTCCCGCATAGCATTTGGCTCCGGCATTGTGGTCGCTTGGACCGTGGCGGAATGACCGTGCACCGGAGGTGACAGACACGGAACTGGGGAAGTCTGTGGAGTCAGAGGAGAGAGTTCAGCCACTTGCGGGGGAAACGGGGCTGACGCTACTCCTCCAGGAAAGAGGGGAAAGAAGGGAACCTTCCTGGCGACTGGGTATCCCACATTTTAAATCACTTAAACCACTTTTTAATGGAAATAGTGCCAAAACCTTTTCCTTAAAAAAGATGAGCTCCCTGAACATAATTTAACTTCCCCAATGATTCAGGGCCATCATTAGACATAAATGACCCTGGATAATGGTGACACAAGACAGCCCCCAGGGACTCCTGCAGTCCAAGTATGGGTCACCCACAGGTTGACACTGCAGCTGCGTAGGGATCCGTTAAGGGAGATCAATGTTACCAGTGAGATTTAGAAATGCTGCCTCTAACCCCTGAGTTGTTGGCTCACTGCATGCATAAGGAAGTGTAAAGTTCCAAGACACATTCTCTTGGGTATTGTTTTCCACAACAGCCGAAATGAAAGGGAGTGTTGGGGTGGATCTCACTGGGCCCACCTTGCGCTCCAGCCAGTCTGAGTTGCAGCTGCTCGTCTCAGGGTCACTGCCAAAGGTCACCCTTGTGCTGAAGCAACCAGAGCAAAGACAGTTAGACTAGTTTGTAAGAGAACGGGGAAAGAGAGAGGAGAGCTCGAGGATTCATCCCAGCGAGGTGGAGATATTTAAAGGGTAATTATGCAATGGCATGGGGGCACCTGGGTGGCTCAGTTGGGTAAGCCTCTGACTCTTGGTTTCAGCTCCGGTCGTGATCTCAAGGCCGTGAGATCGAGCCCTGCATCTGGCTCTGCGATCAGCGAGGAGTCTCTGGGAGATTCCCTCTCTCCCTCCCCCGATCGCTTTCTCTCTCTGTTTCTCTCTCAAATAAATAAATAAATACATTCTTTAAAAGAAAAGAAATGGGATGAATGAAGAGGACATTCATTGGTGAAGTCAAAACCAGGGTCTTCATACAGCGCTCAGGATTTGGGTGGGCTCATGGGAGCTCCCCATGTTCCACCGACACCGAGGGACCCTAAACAAAACTGCTTCATTGGCTGTGGTTTGGAGAAAGACGAGAAACCTCACTTCAAACTGCCTGAGACCGTGGTCCCACAGTCTAATCAAATAAGGACCTTGGAAAAGGCCTGCGTCCTTGGGCCCCATCCCTGGCCGGGGACGCAAAGCCTATAAGCCCATGAGTAGGTAAACCCGTCAGGGGACCGAGGAGAGACTTTCCTGGGACTCGTTGGCATCGAAGTCCCCAAACACTATGGTTCCCAATCCATGGTGAGTTCTCATGGGGGCTACGGTTAGCCTGAGAGGATTTGGGAACACAGTTGATGGGATGAAAGTGGCACTTCGGATGCAAACTGTAATGTGTGAACAGACTTTGTGGGCAGTGGTCTGGCCTCCCTTTACCTGAGCGGGCTCCGGGGACGGCCACTGTGTCTGCCTGGAGACAGCTTCCCCCGTCTAGTGCGCTCACACCGAATGCACATAAATCTTCCCTTCTGCCAATACCGATTGGTCACGCTAAATGGGAACCCATAAACTTGCCTGAGCACACACAGGTGGTTAATTTGACACAGCGTGGAAGGGCTGGTGGACAGGAGGAGGCTACGTCCCTAAGTAGTGCCCTGTTAGCACTTAGAGTGCCGGTGTCTGCGGGTTGTCTGTACAACAGCCCCGTGTGCCATGTGGGCTTGGTTTGTGGCAAAAGCACCACCCAACAGGGACCACTGGGATTTGGGGCCACAGAATTTCCTCTTGAGAGATAATTACTAGCTTGCTATCGGGCATTCACTGAAGCTGCCTCCATGCCTGAAGAATAGAGAAGAATCTTGAACCTGAATGCCCACAATGCCTCGGACGATGTTGGAGAAACAGCCCAATGGGGAGGGCAGTGCCTAGAAGACTTCCGTGACAAAACAGAAATGGTTTATGCTGGAACATGCTGCCAGTGGGGTGCCAGGAGCTCCTCAGGAGCCAGTAACCTCTTTTCCCCCAGGGCCAACTCCAGAACCGCCCGGAGAGTTGCTGGTCCCACGGTGGTGCCCTCCCACCAGCTCTCCATGGGCCAACCAAGAGTTTCTTGGTTTGTAGGTGGGACACGCAGGGTCCTGCTTGGAAGACCACTGCTCTGGTTGAAGAAGACGAAGTCAGTGCAGCTCAATAGGCTCAATGGCATGCACTTTGACCCACAGTTGGAGTTTTTACCCCCTCAAGGGTGCTGGCTGCTGGCCTGGCCGTTGGCTCCCGCAGAAGGGCAAGAGAAGATGGGACTATTAAAAACAGGACCCTATGCACCATGGCTCCCTGGAAATCACTGAGGATTTAAGGGGTGCATGAAAGTAGGACATGCCAATACCCACCCCAAGAACTCCCTTCCAGGGCTGGGGTGGAGGGAGAGGCAGACTCCCCACTGAGCAGGGAGCCCGATGCGGGGCTCGATCTCAGAACCCTGAGATCATGACCTGAACCGAAGGCAGATGCTTCACCGACTGAGCCGCCCAGGCGTCCCCGCTGTGTCTTCACTTCATCTGGCAACATTGGGGTTAACGGTGAGTATGGCGTGTTGCCTAGGGGTCCAGATGGCCCACTAGTTCTGTGCCTGGATGACAGTCCCCTCAATGAATGGGAGGGACTGGGTGGGGGTGGGCGTTTGTCAGCACAGCGTTGCCGAGGGCACTCCGGACCAGCACAGCGGCCAAACTCAGTGTCCCCTCCAAAGATGGAAACATTGGCATATACATGGGGAGAAGGGGGAAAGGTGGTTGCTTGTAAATGAACGAATAGTCTATACAGTGAGAGAAATGCAGTATTACACGGACGCTGTGAGAGAGGCTCAGAGCAAGGGATGATTTTACCTCCGGGGGTCGTTACACAAGACGCGGAGCCAGGTGTCACCGAGACCAGTCCCGCTTCTGGAACCGAACGGCGTCAAAGCCTGCGATCCTACTGGCATCTGTCCAAGAGACACTGGTTACAAGGCGATGATGAGCGGGACTGACGCTAATGACCGAGTGGGACCTTGTAAACGGGCCAATTACCTTCGGCTAGGATGTTTCAGCTCCTATCCACCGCCACGCTGCGATACGGTGCAGACACTGACCCTGTTGCTAAGATTCAACCACTTAATGCAAACAGGTCTGATGATAATACTGACACTAATACGTGTACTGGGGAAACGGCCTGAGGAAGACCTGGATTTAGCTAACCATCAGCTGGTTTCTGTGCCACCGAGCTAGAAGCCCAGGCCACAGGGAGATAGTACCTGGAGGAGGGCAGAGGTCCTCACCCAACAGCCCAGCGGGGCTACCAGACCATCCCAGGGGCCCAGCCAGCATCACAGAGCAGGAGAGCCCCCCAGGGCAATGCGCAGGCTGTTTGTACTACACAGACAAGCCACTATATATTGGGGCATCTTATTACCTAGCAATCAATAGCCAAAACACCTGAAATTTCCAATTCCTGAGGCTTTCAGGATTCTGCCTCTTTGATGTGTGTCCCTGCCAACCCTTGGGTTGAGCTGTCTCCTCTCTACCGGGTCAACAGGGATCGCCCACCCTCTCCCCTGTTTCCAGAATGCCGGCTTCTCTCCTCTGCCCTCATCCCCTCCCCCTTTCTTCTTGTCCTGGTGGGTTCATGCCCTTTTGATTCTTTTAGAATTATTTCCGTGGGGCTTTGGGATGGAGCGGAGATAAACAGATGTTTAATCTGTGGGTTCATTGTTTCTCCTGCATTCTTCCCTCATGCACGGACTTTCCCCTCCACTTCCTTTTTCACCCATGGGCTCCTCTGCTCGGGGGGGGGGTCCTCCCAGCCTCCGCCTCCCCCGGCATTGGGAGGTTTGGGGTCAGTGCCTTTCTCGCTGCCAGTACTTTTTCGAGGTGCACACTGTTCATCCCCATCCCTGGCGGACATCCCAGAGGAGAGGAGAGCTCGTCTCATCCTGGAGAGTTCAACACCACCACCCCCCCCGCCACGGATCCATCCATCACTCTGGCCCCTTAGCTCCCTAGCCCCCTCATGTCATGCAAAGAACACCTGCTTCAGCCACCCCCTCACAGGACCGAACTCTGGCTGGGCGGCACGCTCTCCCTGGACTGCCCCACCTCTGAAGTCACTAGTGGTTGGGGAGTCTCTCCTCCAGTCTGCAGCTGATCCTGCCAGCTGTGCTCGCACCCCTCACCCCTACTTCTGCAAGATACCTCTCCGTTTTCTGCCTCCTCACCAGGTTTTCTGGGGACCGCCCAGCACGCGTTCACCCAGCTCCCAGTAGCAGAGCCCGATCTTGTCTGTGGACCCCTCCAGCCTCACCCTCTGTCCGTGTCCTCTGCATTGGGCTGGCCCCACCCTCAGCCCCCTGTGACCCAGTCCTTGCCAGTCTATCACGCTGCTGGGGACTGAGATGGGCTCAGAAGTGGGCCACTGACCAAGGGCAGGTCAATCAGAGCCCAGAGACCCAATTCTTGGACTTGTGTTAAAGCCGTCGGGTGAATGGGGTCTTTGCTTGCTGGACTTAAGTGTGGGAGGCTGGGGGGCCAGAGTTGCTGCAGCCACTTGGCCACGATGAGAGGAGAGCCTTTGGGATAATAAAGCTGATCCCGGAGGATAGCGGAGTCTGACCCGGGTTGTCTGAGCCTGAATCTAGCTGTGCCTCAAATGAGCCCTGTCCCTCAAGTTTTCAGTAACAAGAGCCCATCCAGGCGCTCCGACTTAGCCTGTTTGGTCTCCTGGCCTTCGCTGCCTCTGTCAGGAGAATCATGCTCAAAAGTGGCACAAAAAAGACACAAAGAAACAATCCCTCTAAAAATCTGCAGCTGTAGCCTACAGCGCCCCCTGGTGGCAAACATTGTTTTTTCAGAGTCCCGACAGAAGGCCGGAATTTCAATCCACCACTGTCCCGTTAGTCTGCGCGTCTGTCTGGGTTACTTTAGAGCAGATCGCCTAGTTCAACAAACCTGCCATTTCTGCTGTTTATAATCTGAATTACGGCCCTTTCCCATCACACTTTGTAGTTCAGAACTATAATCCTGAACAAGACACGTTCGCGGAGCTTTCCCCAAATAACAAAGTGAGTTTAGAACTTGCTAGACCATTAGGAATCCATTTTTGTAACTATCAGAAAAGAGGAAAATAAGGAGGAGGAGAAGAGAGAAACAGAAAACTGTAATGCGGTAGAATGTTAAAATCCGGTCAAGTGTGACCTCATTGACTTCTGGTGTCAAAGGCCAGCCCCCCACCACCCCTGTGATCACCTCTCTGTTCTCAGTGCACCCCCACACACCCCCAGCACTGAGCGCACGGCCTCTGGGTGGGGCCTGAACGCCCAGGCAAGAGGGTCTGTGAGCAGTGCTGGTGCCCCGTGGCCCAGCACGCTGTCCTTCCTCCCTCACTAAGCTGGCAGGGGACTTGCCAAGGCTTCCGCCGAAGTGGGTGGGAGAGGTTAACCAGAGAGGTTAAGGGTGCAGCCAGAGGAGGGGAAGCTGGAGAGAGAGTGGCCCTGCCCCACCTTGGTGCCACAGAGTGGGGGGCAGAGTAGCCCCCAGGTGCCCTTGGGTCTGATCAGCTCCAGCCCCTGCAGTCCCTGGTCTTACCCTTGGGGGAAGGGGGCTGAAAAAGTGGATTGGGAAGGACAAACTGAAAAGGAATGGAGGGAAAACAAATGTGCTTAAGATATTCAAATGAACACCTCGAAAATGGTTATGACAGAATGCTGCACTCATAAAAAAC
Source organism: Ailuropoda melanoleuca (assembly GCF_002007445.2). Taxonomy (NCBI): domain Eukaryota; kingdom Metazoa; phylum Chordata; class Mammalia; order Carnivora; family Ursidae; genus Ailuropoda; species Ailuropoda melanoleuca. The sequence goes on from NC_048234.1 coordinate 2,683,427, forward strand.
TGACCTGGGGGGCGTCTGGGTGACTCAGTCGGTTAAGCGTCTGCCTTCGGCTCGGGTCATGATCTCAGGGTCCTGGGATCAAGTCCCGCATGGCGCTGGCTCCCTGCTCAGCGGGAACTCTGTTTCTTCCTTTCCCTCTGTCCGCTTGTGCTCTCTCTCTCTCTCTCTCTCAAATAAGTAATTAAGTAAGTAAATGAATAAATAAAATCTTTTAAAAAAACAAATTCAGAATATAACGGTGAAGTGAAAAGCTGAATAGAATAGACACTACCTTAAAAACTTTGTGATTTACAAGGCCAGCCAAGGATCTCTCTTAGAACATTCTTCAGGACCATCTTTGGGTTTATAATTACCCCATCATTAGTAAGTCCTCCTTCCAGACAAGTCTGTGGTTCCAGTATAAAAAGTCAGGCCTACCAAGGTGAAGGCCAAGGCATAGGACTCATTCCGGACGGCAAAGAAAGCATGTCTTGCACACCCTCCCCCCACTCAAGACTGAGAAGCCAGCCTGAGGGTCCCTGCGAGGAGAGAGGGGAACCAGAGGGGCAACCCTGCTAAGGGACAGAGCTTAGCCTTTCCTCTTAAGGAGGCAAAGCCCAGCTCTTGAGGCGCTGTGGGATGGGGAAAGGGGGAAAGAAAGGTGTATGGAAGAACTCGGGCCCCCATGTTCTTGTTTTCCCTTCCTCGCTTGGAATTGGGGGATCCTGGTATGGTGGAACCATCTGGAAGCGTGTGGGGGAGCTTATGGTCATGCACCGGGGACATGCTTCAAACCAGGAGAAGCCCCTCAGGTTGCCATCCCAACAGGGATCTGAGCAAGAACACGGAAGAGGCAGAGGGAGGAGGGACAGAGAAGAGCCTCAGGGTGTGATTGTGATGGGGGGGCATCCAGGGCTCCCAGCTCGACACAGTGAGGGGATGCCCACCTGCTGAGAAGCCCTCAAGCCCAGCTGAGACCTGGGGTTGAAGAGAGGAGGCCTCGATGGCCATGGGCACAGAGGGCCTGGAGGGCCTGGAGGGCCTGGAGGGCAGCAGCGGGTGGCATGCCATGTCCAAGGCCAGGTGGGTCCTAGTGCTGACCCAGACCCAGCCCAGGACAACACCGCAACAGCCCTCCCTGTCGCGCTGCACCCGGATGCTGCCCTGGGAAAGGCCACAAGGAGGGGAGGGACAGCCCTGTGGAGAAGGTAAACTTGGAAATGACCGTATATTTACTCCAAAGAGAACGTCTAATCTGGAGGAGACAGATTCCATGACCCATGCAGGGAGTGTATTTTCTCCTGCCTCCAGCGATGAGAAAGGAAGGAAGACAAGATCCATCGGACGTGGAGTGCCTCTGTCATAGGCACATCTGCACGTGCGCAGATTTACAGCCCCGCTCCATAAACATGAGTCAGAGTTTAGAACACGATGAATGGTAAAACACGATAAACAAGAAACAATGGTGGGAAAAGGAAACCAGAACATGTGGTTAAGTCTTAACTGCTGGTCCTAAATATTTGAGAAAGTCCGTGCAACCGTTACAAAGAATCGCAAAGATAGAAAAGATAAAATGTGAAAACGTAAAAGACTTGATGTTTTAAAAATCTGGAACTGAAGTTCTAGAAATTCAAGGCTCCTCAATTTTCGGGTTGGAGGTGGGGTGAGCGGAAAGGAATGGGTATTTAGCTGCAGAAAATGAAATCACCACCTTGAAGAGCTCTCTGCACGCCCGTGTTCACTGTAGCGTTATTCACAATAGCCAAGATGAATGGATCGAAATTTGATACACACACACACATGCACGCACGCACGTGCGCAATGAAATATTATCTAGCTATAAAAAAGAAGGAAATCCTGCTATTTGTGACAACATGGATGGACCTTGAGGGCATTATGCTAAGTGAAATAAGTGAGAAGAGAAAGACAAATACTGTATGATCTGGCTTATATGTGGCAGCTAAAAAACCCCCCAAAGTTACAGATACAGAGAACAAGATTGCTTGCTGCTGGCAGGGTGTGTGTGTGTGTGTGTGTGTGTGTGTGTGTGTGTGGACAAAATGGGTGAATATGGTCAAAAGGTACAAACTTCCAGTTATAAGATAAATAAGTCCCACGGGGACGCCTGGGTGGCTCAGTCAATGAAGCATCTGCCTTCAGCTCAGGTCATGATCCCTCAGTCCTAGGATCGAGTCCCACCTCCTGCTACCTGCTCAGCGGGGAGCCACCTTCTCCTTCTCCCTCTGCCTGCCACTCCCCCTGTTTGTGCTCTCTCTCTCTGTCAAATAAATAAATAAATAAATAAATAAATAAATAAATAAATAAATAAAATCTTTGAAATAGTAAGTACCATGGATGTAAAGTACAGCGTGGTAACTGTAGTTAACAATACCGTATTGTGTATTTGCAGGTCCCTAAGGAGCAGATCTTAAGATTTCTCATCATAAGAAAAAAAATTTTAAGGTTGATTCTTTCATTAAAATTTTTTTTTTGGTAATCTTTATCCCTAACATGGGGCTCAAACTCACAACCCCGAGATCAAGACTCCCATGCCCTTCTGACTGAGCCAGCCAGGCGCCCCAGGAAAAAGATTTTTTTTAACAATGTGCGGCGGTAGAGGTTAACTAAGCTTATTGTGATAATCATTTCACAATATGTACGTATATAAAATCATTACGTTGTATACCTAAAAGGAATACAATGTTATATGTCAGTTATACCTCAATTACAAAACACAGCCATGCAAGCCAAACCAAACTAATCTAGAGTGAAAGAGATCAGTGATTGCCTGCAGCGAGGGCTGGAAAGGGCTGGCTGCAAACGGCCACTAGAGAAACCATTGAGGAGAAGGAATGTTCCGTATCTTGATCGGGGTGATGGTTACAGGGCTGTACAAATATGTCATGACCCCAGCAAAGCTTACATTTATTATGGGTGCATTTGTTGTTGTGAATTGTACGTCAATAACTCTGATAACAAAGAAAAACCACCAAGTGCTCCCCTCCCCATCTGTGCGTGTAGACACAGGTCTCTGTGTGGTCACAGCAGGAAGCCTCAGGGCGCTCAGACTGTTTACATCATGGCTTTTATGACCTGGCCTGAGAAGGCACACGGCAGCCCATCCGCTATAATCACCAGCCCTTCTAGAGTCCAAGAACAGAGATATTGCTTCTGTTGCTTTCTCAGTCACACTGTGTGTTTGCCACAGCCCACCCTCCGGCCACAACAGTCCACATTCTGCCCGCAAGACACACCTGCTTCCTCCTGCAAGTGTCCCCGTTCTTGTCCCCTTTCACGGGTGGCATCAACCCGAGGTCTAGGGTTCTATCATTCAAATCAGGTCCGGGTGCAGATGAGACGCCATGGCTGCCATTCACCCATTTTCTGCATTTCTCCTGAATTTAAAAAGAGATCGCCACCCCCCCGGTGGGGTGGGCAAGGGTTCCTGTTGGATTCGAGCATTCTCACGTTGTCCCAGCGCTCCCCGAACACCCTCTACAAGTGCTAAGCTATGGGAAACCCAGGTGGATGAGAAAGACCGAGAACCTGCCAGTCCCAGGTGTGATCTAGACTTTTCCCTGTGGCTGCCCCAGAGATGACTGGCTCCACGACTTGGGGAACAGGGAAACCTTCTTCAGGCCCCTTGAATAGCGTGGGTTAGAACAGCGTGGGTTCACGTAATATGCAGATTTTTCCCCCAATAAATACAGCACGGTACTAAAAATGTATTTTCTCTCCCTTATGATTTTCTTTCTTTTTTTTTAAAGATGATATGTATTTATTTGTCACAGAGAGAGCACGCACAAGCAGGGGGAGGACAGGCAGAGGGAGAGGCAGGCTCCCCACTGAGCAGGGAACCCGATGTGGGGCTCGATCGCAGCACCCTGAGATCACAGCCTGAGCCGAAGGCAGATGCCCAACTGAGCCACACAGGTGCCCCTTCCTTCTGATTTTCTTAAGAGTATTTTCCTTCCTCTAGCTGACCTCATTGTAAAAACACAGTGCGGAATACATATATCAAACAAAATAGGAGTTAATTGACAGTTTGTTTTATTGTAAGGCTTCCAGTCAACAATAGACTATTAGCAGTTATATTTGGGGGGAGCTAATAATAGTATGTGGATTTTCAACCCCACAGGGATCCTGCCCGGTACCCACCACGCCGTCCAAGGGTTCAACTGTCCATTCGGCTTTCAAACCGCCTGGTTGTATTCTGCGCTGAATCCAGAGTTTTAAATATCAGCTGATAAACAAATACTTGGAGGGGTCAACGGCGGTCCTGCTAGCCAACCTTCCTTTCCGTTCTGACCACATGCTCAGTTTTACCATCGTTTATTTTCTTAGGGGAACATGGGCATGCCGGAGCAGGATTTCATAAGCTTCATACAATTGACAAAGATGAAAATCCCTCCCTATGTTCCTTGGATTTAACATGGGGGAACTGCTGGACTGTGCATTCGGTTGTCAAAGAAAGGAACAAAATACACAAAATTCTAGAAATGCATCATTGGAGATCGAGGCTAAAATGTCATGTGTTGTTGGGGATTTTATAAAGTATATATTTTATATATTATATATATTACATATTTATATATTTATATTTTATATTTTATACATATTTTATGTATATCATATAAAAATATGTTCTATTACATATATTATGTATGATTGCATTCTTTAAAAATATTTATTTATTTATTTATTTATTTATTTGAGAGAGAGAGAGAGAGAGCAAGCATGGGAGGGAGGGGCAGAGGGGGGAGAGAATCTTAAGCAGATTCCACGCTGAGCCCGGAGCCCCACACGGGGCTCAATCTCAAGATCCTGAGATCAGGACCTGAGCCAAAACCAAGAGTCGGCTGCTTAACCAACTGCACCACCCAGGTGCCGCCATAATTGCATTCTTATAAGGACACCTGTGATGGCATTTAGGACCAACTGAATCATCTCCCATCCCAAGGCCCTTGCCTTTGCATAATTCAAACAGGGGAACACTATTAAAGGAAACGCCGTAAATCTATATCCAAGAACATGGGGAAATGCCCGAGCTATATTATAAAGAGAAAAATAGAAGTTAACAAGTGTCATCTAGTCAGAAGATATAACAGGAGACCCTATAGGAGCAATTGAAAGACAAATAGCTTCTAATAAACTTAATAAGAAACATATCGAACCTATTTAAAGAGAAGTTGAAAACTTGAACAAATCAGCATATATGCCATATTCCTGCGTAGATATTTAACATCATAAAATAGAGACCTTCCGTAAACTAATTTTTTAATTTAATACAATAACAATGAGGGGTGCCTGGCTGGCTCAGCCGGCAGGGGGGGCAGTGTAGCGTGTGACTCTCGCTCTCCAGTTGGTGAGTTCGATCCCAACCCCCACGTTGGGTGTAGAGATTTCTTTTTCTTTTTTTTTTTTTTTAAGATTTTATTTATTTGACAGAGATAGAGACAGCCAGCGAGAGAGGGAACACAAGCAGAGGGAGTGGGAAAGGAAGAAGCAGGCTCATAGCGGAGGACCCTGATGTGGGGCTCGATCCCATAACGCCAGGATCACGCCCTGAGCCGAAGGCAGACGCTTAACCGCTGTGCCACCCAGGCGCCCCGGGTGTGTTTCTTAAGAATAAAATTCTTTTAAAAAAATACAGTAACAATGAAAGTACTCATGCTTTAGAATAAAAACCTAGACGAATTGATTGTAAAAGCTATATTAAAAAAGGAATGCATAAGAATAGTTAGGAAAATTCTGGAAAAGAAAAACAATGACACAGGGGGTGGAGAGTAGCTCTATTGCTTATTTTGAAATATTGTATCCGTGGGGGCGCCTGGGTGGCACAGTGGTTAAGCGTCTGCCTTCGGCTCAGGGCGTGATCCCGGCGCTATGGGATCGAGCCCCACATCAGGCTCCTCCGCTATGAGCCTGCTTCTTCCTTTCCCACTCCCCCTGCTTGTGTTCTCTCTCTCGCTGGCTGTCTCTATCTCTGTCGAATAAATAAATAAAATCTTAAAAAAAAAAAAGAAATATTGTATCCGTAATGCAAACAGTATGTTGCTGGTTCATATTAGACAGACTGCCCAATGGAAGGGAGGAGAAAGCCCAGAAATCGAAGCAAATAGATTCAGGAATGTCCTTTATGATTCATATGGGGAGAACTGCTTTACTCAGTGCATAGTCGGGACGGGTAGGCGGGCAGGGAGCAGCCAGAGGAAAACAATGTTGGACCCTTAACTAATGCGGACAAATTCCAAATGGGTCAAAGATTTAAACATTAAAAGTGAAATTATAAATCCTTGAAGGAAACACTGGGAGAATTTGCTTATAACCTTGGCCTGGCAAAGGCTTATTAAATAATGACTTAAAATCCAAAAAGCATTTAAAGATTTTGAAAAGACACACACTTTTGTATGCTTTTGTTTGTACAGGAAGCGTACATTGTTGCTGTAGTCAGAACCACAAAAATGGTGATTTTTTAAATTCATTTTTCCCCTCAAATTTTAAAAAAAGTTTTGTTTAATCAAGAACTCTCTACATCCCACATGGGGCTTGAACCCATGACCCCGAGATCCAGAGTTGCAGGCTCCTCCGACTGAATCAACAAGGCACCCCCAAAAATGGCGATTTAAAGCTCATTTTCTTTTTTTTTTTTTTAAAGATTTTATTTATTTATTTGACAGAGACAGAGACAGCCAGCAAGAGAGGGAACACAAGCAGGGGGAGTGGGAGAGGAAGAAGCAGGCTCATAGCAGAGGAGCCTGATGTGGGGCTTGATCCCATAACACCGGGATCACGCCCTGAGCCCAAGGCAGACGCTTAACCGCCATGCCACCCAGGTGCCCCTAAAGCTCATTTTCTGATTTCATAGGGAAACAGGATATATTTCTGTGTTCCCTCCTTACTATTCTTTATGACAAATTGCGGGCAATCCTGCCTTTTGGCTTCTAGCTCAGACTCAGCCCTCTTTTCTCACTCAGCTGGAATTAGTTCTTTTTTTTTTTTTAAGGTTTTATTTATTTATTTGACAGAGAGAGTGGAGGAGCCTGATGTGGGGCTCGATCCCAGAACGCTGGGATCACGCCCTGAGCCAAAGGCAGACGCTTAACGACTGTACCACCCAGGCGCCCCTGGAATTAGTTTTTAAACACCAGACAACCCCAGGTATCGTCTGCTACTCTCAGATTCAGACCAACTTGGAGAAAAAGGATAAAAAGTCCTCTCTCCCCATTTAAACTTAAAAGAATCGTGGTTTTTCCTTGTCTACGGCTGTATTGATTGCACCAAGAGAAACTTCTAATTCCTTCTGTCAACTCCAAATTTCATGACTTTACAGGGTGAGGGGTGGGGGGCGTAAGGGACTAAAAGTCCCAGAAGAAAGGCCTTCTCCCCTTCCCTAAAGGAGGAGAGAAGCCAAGACCTTCCAGAAGGGGAACTCTACGGTCGAGGTTATTTACAGGAGTTGGATTTAAATTTAATTCTGCCCTCTGGTAACGCCAGAAGGATTGGCCGCTTTAAGAGCGGGCCCCACCCTTTAGGTAAGAGGGCCGGTCAGCTTCAATACAACGTAGATTGAACACAAATTTAGCAGGTAACAGACAGGAAACCTATGGGTCACTGGAAGAGGGGGGTCAGTGTGGTGGCCGAAGTCTGGCCGGGTCACCCTGGCATGAGGACCAGGATGGCTGTAAAATATTCTGCTCCTAGAATATAAAATGGGGCGGCAGCTCTGGAAACCAGGATGTCATTTCCTCAAAACGTGAAACAGAGAATTACCGTATGGTCCGGCAATTCCACTTCTAGGTGTATACTCAAAAGAATTGAAAGTGGGGACTCGGACAGATACCTGTACACCCATGTTCACAGCAGCGTTGTTCACAAGAGCCAAAAGGTAGGAGCCACCCCTGTGTCCACGGACAGATGAATGGATGAACAAAATGTATTATTATATACATACAGTGGGATTTTATTCAGGCTTAAAAAAGGACATTCTTGGGGCGCCTGGGTGGCACAGCGGTTGGGCGTCTGCCTTCGGCTCAGGGCGTGATCCCGGCGTTATGGGATCGAGCCCCACGTCAGGCTCCTCCGCTGTGAGCCTGCTTCTTCCTCTCCCACTCCCCCTGCTTGTGTTCCCTCTCTCACTGGCTGTCTCTATCTCTCTGTCAAATAAATGAAATCTTTAAAAAATAAAAATAAAAATAAAAAAGGACATTCTGACACCTGCTAAGATTCAGATAAGCCTTGAGGACATCATGCTGAGTGAAGTTAGCAGGGCACAATTTATGGGGTACCTAGAGCGGTCAAGTTCATAGAGACAGAAAGTAGAATGGTGGTGCCGGTGGGGAGGGGCGCTGGGAGGGAGAGGAAATGGGGAATTATTGTTTACTGGGTATGGTGGTTCAGTTTGAGATGATGAAAAGTTTTAGGGATGGGTAGTGGTGACAGTGAATATATTTAATGCCATTGAATTGCACACTTGAAAATAGCTAAAATGGTAAATTTCATATTATGCACATTTTACCACAATAAAAAAAAGTTTTAAAAAGTTGGCTCTTCATTCCCAACTACATTACCTGTCACTTCACTGACAGCAGGAGAAAATCAGGAGAATAGGGACTAAGCCAAATTAGTCTCTAAGCCTCAGTCTTATCATCTGTGAAATGGAAGAGTTGAGTGGAGAATCCGTAATTCCAAGTCGAGATGTTATGTCAGAAGAGGAGAGCTTTGGGGAAAACAACCCTATGGAAAGTAAGGTGAAAGGAAGGAAGGAAGGAAGGAAGGAAGGAAGGAAGGAAGGAAGGAAGGAAGGAAGGAAGGAAGGAAGGAAGGAAAAGATAAAGCAAAATGTCCAAGACTATCGAAATGAACACTGACACCTTCTAGTCTTTGACAATCTACTACAGGTCAGACATCAAAATTATTTATTTATTTATTTATTTTAAAGATTTTATTTATTTATTTGACAGAAATAGAGACAGGCAGCGAGAGAGGGAACACAAGCAGGGGGAGTGGGAGAGGAAGAAGCAGGCTCATAGCAGAGGAGCCTGATGTGGGGCTCGATCCCAGAACGCTGGGATCACGCCCTGAGCCAAAGGCAGACGCTTAACCTCTGTGCCACCCAGGCGCCCCCAAAATTTTTTATTTAAAATTTATTCAAAATTCCTCAATATCATGATCAAGTGTTCACCTCCACAAGATTTTTTTTTTAAAGATTTTATTTATTTATTCGACAGAGATAGAGACAGCCAGCGAGAGAGGGAACACAAGCAGGGGGGTGGGAGGAGGAAGAAGCAGGCCCATAGCAGAGGAGCCTGACGTGGGGCTCGATCCCATAACACCGGGATCACGCCCTGAGCCGAAGGCAGACGCCCAACCGCCGTGCCACCCAGGCGCCCCACCTCCACAAGATTTTTAAACTCTTTATGCACTGTTGTATCCCCAGAGCCTAAAACAGTGCCTGTCACAGGAGAAATTCATGAGTGTTTTTTGAATGAATGAATGAATGAATGAGGCCTTATTCAAGTCTGCTTAGGCACAAATAAATGATTTTCTTAGGAAGTTCCTGCAAGTGGAATTGCTTCCATATTTCCTTGTTTTATTTTGCATTTCTTTGATTATTAGTAAGGCTGGGCATTTTTCCTTAGGCTTTTCTCATGACTTGCTTGTTCATACGATTTGCCCATTTTTCTAGTGGGTTGTTAAGCTCTTTCATATCATATGTATTTGGGATAGTAACCCTTTCTTTATGTTTTGCAACTATATTCCTGTCTTTGGCTTATGTTTTCTCTTTGTGATATGCTTTTTTGACCAGAGATTTTTAATTTTTAAATTTTAAAAATAACGTTTATTTATTTTTTAGTAATTGGTACACCTAATGTGGGCCTCGAACTCATGACCCCAAGAACAAGAGTTGCATGCTCTTTCGACTGAGCCAGCTAGGTGCCCCCAGAAATTTTAATTTAAAGATTAATTTTTTTATTTTAGAGAGAGGGTGAGAGAAAGAGAGAGAGTGCCCGTGAGCAGGGGGAGGGGCAAAGGGAGAGAGGATCTCAAGCAGACTCCCCACTGAAGACAGAGCCTGACATAGGGCTCGATATCACAGCTCTGAAATCATAACCTGAGCTGAAACCAAGAGCTGGACACTTAACACACTGAGTCACCCAGGTTCCCCTTGGGTTTCATGTTTTCAAATGTATGTTTTCAAATGTATCAGTCTTTTCCTTTATGGTTTTACTTTATGTGTCTTGTTTGAGAAATCCTTTCCTACTCTGAATTGATACATTCTCTTTTTTAACCTAAAACGTTTTTTTATTAACATTGTATTTTGAAATAATTTTAAACTTACAAAATGTTGCAAAACTAAAAATGGTACAAAGGGCAGTCATATACCCTTAACCTAGTTGACCCAGTGTTAACATATTACCCCTTTGTTTATCACTTGATGCATATAATATATGCAACATAGCATATGTAATACATATATATCATATTTTTTCTCGACTATTCGAAGGTACATGACATACATTATGGTGCTTTCCAGCTAAATGCTTCTGGTGCATATTTCCTAGGAATAGGGATAGTCTCTTACATTACTACGGACCAGTTATCAACCTCATAAATTTATATCGATAAAACACATTTTATCAAATCTCCCATTCTTATCTCAATTTTGTCAGTCGACAAATTTGATGTTGACACTCTTCAGAGCCTTTTTATGACCCTATAAACCATAGAACCATATAGCAGTTTTAGATGATTGTTTTTATAAGTTTCTCTCTTTCTCTCTCTCTTTTTTTTTTTTTTTTTTAGTAATCTCTACACACAATGCAGGGCTCGAACTTACGACCCCGAGCTCTGGAGTCCCCAGATCTTCCACCTGAGCCTGCCAGGTGCCCCATAACCTTATAGCAGTGTTAAATGCAGGATCCAAGCTAGGAGCAGGGATCACACTTTATTGTCATGGTTTTTTTTCTTCCTTTAATCTAGAACGATTCCTCAACCTTTGTCTTTTAGAATTCTGTTTTTGAAGAATGCAGAATTCCCCTGGTTTTTACTGAGATGTTCCCCCTTTTGTGTTTGTCTGATGCTTGCTCCTGTTTAGCTTAGGCTGATGAAAGCAGTCTTGGCTGGACCTCCGCACAGCTGCATGGTGTGTGGTCCTGCAGTGCTGTGCAGACACAGTATAGTGTCTTTCTGGGGGGAATCATGTCTGCAGGCACGCGATGTCTCTCTGGCCCTCGTCAGTTAATTTTGATCTCTGGTCAAAGCGTTGCGCAATCTCTCCACTGTATGAAACGGTTTCTATTTTTTGTGCTTCCTTCCAACTGGTAAGCCATACACAGGGAGATGCTTTAAGACTCGCGAACATCCCACTTCTCATTACCATTGCGCCCTAGCGTTAGTACCCACTGAGGACTCTTGCCCAATCCAGTCCTTGCCATGATCATTGAAAAATGATTCACTGAAACTTTTTTAGGTTTTGTTTGTTATTGTGTCTTTAAATTAATTTGATTTTGTATGGCGCGAGGGATCGCACCCTATCCCTTCACCCTGTCCACTCTCTATGGCTAACTAATCGGCCCCATCTGTGGAACAGCTCATTCTTTCCCCACTGATGAAAAATGTCCCTTTTTTCATGTGTCAAATTTCCATTTTTGCTGGGTTAGTCCCAGTGTTCTCTATTCCGTTCCATTGGTCTACTTGCTTATTTCTGCACTGATATGCTTTGTAGTAAATTCTGATATATGCTAGCAAGTCGCGCATCACATTCTCCCTTAAATTTGTCTTATTCATCTTACACTACACCGGCTTTATATTCACTCTCACAGGTACTTCTCACAATAACCTTCAGAGAGGTTAAGCAACTTGCCCAAGGTCACAAAGCCAGGAAGGAGGAGTTTGAACCCAGGTCTGCCCAAGGTCGGAGCTCTTGCCGTTATTTCCTGGGGCTCTGTCTTCCCAAGGCCCAAGGGCCAGTTTCCTGGCACAGAGAAGTGGAAATAAGCGTGGGCAGATGAGAGAAGAAAGACAGATATCAGACTGGTTTGGGTTTGGTCTGATGGGGACTTTGCCAGCCAAGGGACGGGCGGTTGGACTTGGGGACCAAAAGTGGAAACAGATGATTGGAGGGAATGAGCCCGAGACACCCCCCCATCCCCCATCCCCCCACGGAACTGATCGCCCACGGGCTCATCTTATTGTTTTCCAGGCTGAGCAGGGTAATGCCCAGCAGCTTGAAAAGGGGAACCTGCAGCTGCTTTCATGTTGGGGGTCGGGGCCCGGGTTGAGAGGCATGGAGGAGAAACAATCGGCTGGCTGCCTGGCGGCCAGGATAGATCCCACTGCAGGGACCCCCATCTTCCACCAACTCCTCCCTGCCTGATTAAGGGACCCTAATCAGCTTGGGGAGATTAAGGGCTCCGGACAGCTGTTCCCACACCCCCGCCCTGGGCCGGGATGGCAAAGGAGACCTGTGGGAGGGCGTCAGAAGGGAGATCTGCCCTGTGACCCCTCACCCGGGGCCTGGGCCAGAGCCCCGGACTTTCTGGTGAGTGGCAAAACCCCTCCGCAGGGACTCGGGTCCCTTCTGCCCCACATGGATCTAAGGAAGGCATGGGCGTGTCTCCACTGGCCCCCGATGGCTGTGAGGAGGGAGGGCGGGTGGGCAAGAGGGGAACAGTCACCAGGAGAAGCAGGGTTTTGGGGGTGGGGGGTGCGGTGGGCTTCCAGGCCATGCCCTTGACCCGCATAGAGTCCTCCGAGCCCGAGAAGGGGGCTGTGGAAGTGGGACCCCGTCCCGGGTGAGTTGGGCTTTGAGAAACTGGGGGGTTGCGGAGAGAGCCCTAAGAGAGTTCTGGGGGCCTCGTCCGCTCACCCGGCCCCGCTACTGCCCCCAGCAGCCGGCGATGAGAGCGTGCGCCCTCCTTGCGGGTGGGCTTCCGTACCCCCGGCTCTGCGCCCCCACGCGGTGGGCTCCGGCCCGGCCCGGGGTCTCCAGGGCCCTGCCCTGGCCCCGACCTCGGCTCCGGCTCTTGCTGCTGCTGCTGCTCCGGCCGCCCTCCGTCCTCTCCGCCGTCTTCACAGTGGGGGTGCTGGGCCCCTGGGCCTGCGACCCCATCTTCGCCCGCGCCCGCCCGGACCTGGCCGCCAGCCGCCGCCGCCCGCCTGCACCGCGCCCCGGCCGTGGAAGGCAGCCCCCGCTTCGAGGTCACGCTGCTGCCCGAGCCATGCCGGACGCCGGGCTCCCTGGGGGCGGTGTCCTCCGCGCTGGGCCGCGTCTCGGGCCTCGTGGGACCTGTGAACCCCGCAGCCTGCCGGCCGGCCGAGCTCCTGGCCCAAGAGGCGGGGGTGGCGCTGGTGCCCTGGGGCTGCCCCGGGACGCGGGCGGCGGGCACGACGGCCCCCGCCGGGACGCCCGCGGCGGACGCCCTCTACGTCCTCCTCCGCGCGTTCCGCTGGGCGCGCGTGGCCCTGGTCACCGCGCCCCAGGACCTGTGGGTGGAGGCGGGACGCGCGCTGTCCGCCGCCCTCAGGGCCCGCGGTCTGCCCGTGGCCCTGGTGACCACCATGGAACCCTCGGACCTGTCCGGAGCCCGGGAGGCCCTGAGGAGGGTCCAGCATGGGCCCAGAGTCAGTGGTAGGCTCCCCTGCAGGGTGCGGGGAGGGGGGCAGTGCCGCCGGCAGGCAGCGGGGCGCCGCAGTGAGCCGGCCCTCTCGGTCTCCGTGGGTCCGCAGCAGTGATCATGGTGATGCACTCGGTGCTGCTGGGCGGCGAGGAGCAGCGCTGCTTGCTGCAGGCTGCGGAAGAGCTGGGCCTGGCCGACGGCTCCCTGGTCTTCCTGCCCTTCGACACGCTCCACTATGCGTTGTCCCCGGGCCCGGAGGCCTTGGCGGCGCTCGCCAACAGCTCACAGCTTCGTAGGGCCCACGATGCAGTGCTCACCCTCACGCGTCACTGTCCCCCGGGAGGCAGCGTGATGGACAGCCTGCGCAGGGCCCAGGAGCGCCAGGAACTGCCCTCTGACCTCAATCTGGAGCAGGTAGAGGGACCGGGGAGGAGGGAAGGGGGGAGGAGAGGGGTATGGAGAGCAGGAGATGCCAGAGAGGGGAGAGGAGGATGGAGGCAATGAGAAGTGGATAGTCAGTGGAATCAGAGGATGGAGTCAACGGGAGACGGCAGGATGGCGCCAGTAGGGAGACTAGCTAGCAGCCCCACCTGTTCTGAAGTTTACTGGGTGATGCAGCGGCTCTGGTCTTGCTTTGGGCATCTTAGTACTGCGATTGCTTCCTGAGTGTAGGCAGTGAGACCGCTCAAGCCCAGCTCCAAGCAGTAGGCCCTAGTCACCTCCACACTGCAATGTTTGGCAGTCTGCTTCAAAGCAAACCCACTCCCAGCACAGTCTGAAATACACGGCTGGCATTCTTAAGAGAACAGGAAGGAGGAAGGGTGCAGAGCCAATCTCCACGCCCAGTGCAGTGGGGCTTCCTCTGGTGGTCATCACTTCTTGAGAACTTTGACATCTTGTGAGAAGCAGGAGGTCCCTAGAGGTGGAGCCGGGAGCTTCCATAATCATCGAGATGCACAGCGTACTCCCAGCAACCAGCTAACACTCAGGATTCCCTGAAATTCCAGAACCCTGGTTTAGACCATCTAACTTCATACCACACATAGAAAGGGGAAGGGGCTGGAAACCGCTAAGATAGAAGGGAGTTTAGATGTCAGTGGGCAATAAATTAACCATCACAAAGGCCCCCACTCAGAGGGTTGCTCTTGAGAGATGGCTGTGAGATATTCCCTGCCAATGGTCCTAGTCTCCTCTGAGAGGACTTGGGGTAGCCAATGGGAGAAAGGATGGGAAGAGTCAATATCAAGAGATCAAGAGTCAGTTAGGCACAGTGGTGAGACAGGATGCGGGGGGCGGGTGGAGAAGTGATGAAAATCCATCTTCAGTTCTCCCTAACTGGGACAACCTGGCCCCTGGCTCCCTGTGAGACCCCTGGAAGTCAACCTTGATTCCTCTCCCCTCCCTCACCCCCACATCCAGACATCAGGTCCTGTCATTTGACTTTGTAAAAGTCATTTGAATCCATCCACCTTCTCCCTCCCCACTGTCACTGCTTTGGTTCAGGCCACAGCACTCCTGATCTAAATCTTGAAACAAAATCTCTCAAATGGTCTCTGCTTCAATGCTTACCTGCCCAGGGCCTTTCTCCCCCCAACGATCAGTTCAAACTTCAGAAATGGGACAGATCTGATTGTGTCACACCCTGTTCAGAGCCTTCCAGGGGCTTGTCTCGCCCTGGATAGATGCAGGTCTCTTCAAATGGCTTAACAGGTCTCTTGTGTTCCTCTGTCTTCCATCTTCCTTGAACTTCAACCAGACCAAGCTACTTTGGGTTCCCTAAATGTGCCCTTCTCTTTTGCCTCTGTGCTGCCGGTTGTACTCTTCCCTCTCCCCTGTCCCTCCCCTGTCCCAGATAATTCTGATTAATTCTCTGAAGGATGGTCATTTCTTCTGGAAGCCTTCTCCTCCTCCCCCCCTACCCTCACCCATGGCCCTGCCTCAGGCTCCGTGTCTGTCTCCCCTACTAGATGAAAGATTCCTCGGGGCAGGGACTCTATCTTATCAATATCTCAGCGTCACCTACTGCTTTACACAGTGCCTGGCACTGGGAGAGATGGGAACTGGAAAAATAAGCTTGATGAAATGGGGTGATAGCCTTGGGGAAAGAAAAGAAGGAAAAATAGTAGAAGCCAACCAAAAGATCGGACAGGAGAATTTTAGGTGAATAAGAGGTAATGATATCAAAAATATAAGCAGGGCGACCAACAGGAAAGAGAAGAGGGGAGCTGTCGGTGATGGAGAGCAGGAATAACCAGCCAGGAGAAGAGCCTAAGAACCATGGACAGAGGGAAAGTCAGCGGGGAAGAGCGGGGAGAAGAGAGCCAATGGGGAGAGAGGAGAAGAGAGCCAATGGGGAGAGAGGAGGAGAGAACCAACAGGGAGAGGGGAAGGGAGAGCCAATGGGAAGAGGGGAAGAGAGTGGGCCAGTGGAGAGAGGGGAGGAGTGAGCCAATGGGGGGGAGGTGAGAGAGAGAGAGAGCAAGAGAGAGCCCAGAGAGCTTTTGCCAATGGGGAGAGAGGAAGAGAGGAGAGAGCCAATGGGGAGAGAGGAGGAGGAAGCGCCAGGGACATGGGGAAGCACTAACGAGGTGTGAACAGTCTATACTCGCTGGGCTTGAGGGCCTGAAAGAAGCAGAGAAAGGCTAGGTGGACCAGTCAGCCCGCGTCTGTGTGTGGGCGCTGACCCCAAACCCTGGGCCCGCCCTCTCCTTCTGCAGGTGTCCCCACTCTTCGGCACCATCTACGACGCGGTCTTCCTGCTGGCGGGCGGCGTGGCCCGGGCACGGGCGGCCGCAGGGGGCGGCTGGGTGTCCGGAGCGGCGGTGGCCCGCCACATGCAGGACTCCCGGGTGCCCGGCTTCTGCGGGGCACTGGGGGGAGCCGAGGAGCCCCCGTTCGTGCTGCTGGACACGGATGCGGCGGGGGACCGCTTCTTCGCCACATACGTGCTGGACCCCACCCGGGGCTCCCTCCACTCCGCTGGGACCCCTGTGCATTTCCCTAGAGGGGGAGGAGCACCTGGGCCCGACCCCTCGTGCTGGTTCGAGCCAGACAGCATCTGCAACGGAGGTGAGGGCGAGCGCCCCCGCCCCGCTGAAACGGTCAGCGCGGACCCTCCACAAAGTGGTGAAAGAGAGTGAACTCTCCTCCCGTCACTCCTTCCAGGTCCTCCTCAGACCCCTGGCTTGTGCGGAACCTCTCTCTGGCCAAGCCCCCAAAGCCCCCTTGGAACGTTTCTAGCATTCCCAGAGGCTCCCCTCCGCAGAACCCATGGCCTTTCCCTAGACCTCCTTCTGGGCTCCCATCCACCTTTGCTAGAGCCTGCAGGATCTCACAGGACGGCATACCTCGTTAGACAGGGTGCCTCCCCCTGGCCGCGAGGTCCTCAGCGTCCCTCCTCTCACTGCCTCTCCAGGCGTGGAGCCCGGCCTCGTCTTCACCGGCTTCCTCCTGGTGGTTGGCATGGGGCTGATGGGGGCCTTCCTGGCCCATTACGTGAGGTGAGTATGGCCCTGAGGTAGTGGGGGATGGGCTCGGCTCTCCACCTCCCAGAGTGGCATCTGGGCAACAAGGACAGCAGGCTGGGCCCACTCGAGACTAGAGAAAGGGGACTGGGGGAGGGGGAGGTGCCCCAAGCGCTGGAGGAGCAGAGGGTGTTTGGTTTGGGGATGGCTGCTCTCCCCTGAGCCAACATTATCCCCTGCTGGCCTCCGCTCATGGACTTTGGTCCCCTTTGAGCAGAGGACATCCTTTCCCTCCCAGGCATCGGCTGCTTCACATCCAAATGGTCTCTGGCCCCAACAAGATCATCCTGACTCTGGACGACATCACCTTTCTCCACCCACAAGGGGGCAGTGCAAGAAAGGTGGGGGAGGCAGGGAGGCTGGGAGGCCGGGATCTCTGGCAGGGAGCCCGCTCTCCGAGTGTCATTCCTTGTATATCTGTCCCGCTCCCCGGGCCGGCCCTCACCTCAGCCCCCACCAGGGAAGGCCTGCTTCCTGCCCTGGCTCCCTCCCAGGTCTGACCTCTGGGGGTGTGCGATGAGAGTAACAGCCCCTGTCCCCACGGCTTTCCTGGGGCAGCGTGAAGCTCCAAGAAAACCAGCTTGTTTTGAAAACTGTAAAGTGCAGGGCGATTGGGAAGTAATGTCATTATCACCTTCCCCAATGAAGAGTTCTTCCCCTCTCCTCTGTAATCCCCAGAACTTAGCCTGACCTCAACCCAGGACTCTGATCCCACAGTATATTTTGACCCCTTGCATTGACCTCTACCTTCCAGGTGGTCCAGGGGAGCCGATCGAGTCTGGCCGCCCGCAGCACGTCAGACGTCCGCAGCGTCCCCAGCCAGCCGTCGGACGGTGGCAACATTGGCCTCTATGAGGTGAGCCTCGCCCCCGGCGGGCCCAGCTCTCTGCCTGGAGTTATGTCATATCCTGCAGACTCCGGAAATGGTGATAGGAGTCCAGAATGGGCTCTAGGAAGAGGTCATGGGTTCCCCAAAGGGGAGCATCTGGGAATCCTTCCTGCCCCAGGATTTCGCCTTAGCTTTTATCCAGACAAGAGCTCCTCAAAGGGCAATCCCAGTGGCTCAGAGGCTGGAAGCCTGACTGGGGGGCTGGGGGTGTACTGGGACCGTGCAGCCTGGTGTGACCCCTGAAGCCATCCCCTGCCCTGTTGGGCACCCCTGTCCCCTCAGCGATCCAAGACTTCAGGTTACCGGAGGGTATGGACCTCCCTGGAAAGGTTGGGGCAGAGGGGCACCGGGCTGTGGTCTCACGGTCACAAAAAAAGACATTTCCAGGACCTGTATTGTTGGGTTTGGGGAGTTTCCAGACCAGGCTATTCCCAACTCAAGACAGACCCACGTCTAAGCCCCACCCAGCAGTGCTGCCCAGTTCAGCTTGGACTCGGGAACAGCACGCCTTAGAGGGGGGGAAAGAAAGTCACCAAAGGGTATTAGGGTCTTAACTATGGGTCAGCTGGTCTGAACGTGGTGGGAAGGGGGCGAAACTGTGAACAGACAGAGAGAGCTGAGGGAGCTCAGCTCATCAAGAGAGTGGGGTGGGGATTTAGAGCTCCCGAGTGTCAGGTCACACAGGGACTGCAGAGGCTCCTACCCTGTCACCTAGAGGCCACCACGGGCTGAGCGCTATTGCCATCAGGGGCAAGCTGTTAGTCATTTGTAAGGGACTGCCCTGTGCCTTGAGGAATGGTTGGTGTCTCTTGTCCCATCCACTAAACACAGCTCCCAGTTTTGGTGACGATGAAACATGTCTCATATCTATTTCCAAATGCTCTTTAGGGGTCAAAGCCTAACCACCAGGACTCCCCTCCAGTCCAAATCCCTTACAACAGACGAGCCAGCTGCGTAGACTGCGAAGTCTGAGGCAAAATAAAACTGAAGGGCTCCTTGTTCATTCAGGGTGACAAAGCAGATCACTGACCCAAGCACGGGTGCTTCTGAGCATAGCACCCAGGGGGACGGCACGGGCTGCATGCCCGTGAACCAGCCCGACTAACAGCTGAGGACAGGGAGGCTCAGAGCCTGAAGGGGAACTGCCTGTCCTTTGCAGTTCATCTGTAACAAGAAGCCTGATCTACCCAGACTCCTGACTCCCAGCACAGTGCTCGCTTATGGCAACAGAGGGTGCCGAGGGCTGTGGTTTCAGTGACATACGTGGTGGTAATGGCCTGTTGGCGAGCACAGTGGAGGGGCTGAGGACAGGCATGCAAGGGGGGGGGGCTCCCTCCCGGCTAGCTACGAAGTGGACCGGCAGACCTCAAGCCCCTCACTCCTGACGCTCAGTGTCACAGGGACGATGTGTCTGGGGCAGGGGGCCAGTGGAAATGTGGGGCCCTAGGGCTCCTCACCTTGTGGGGTTTTAAGAAACTGAGTTCACACAAAGAAGAAAGAAAGAAAGAAAGAAAGAAAGAAAGAAAGAAAGAAAGAAAGAAAGAAAGAAAGAAAGAAAGAAAGGCTGAGGTCACTACTCCCGTCTCTCCTCCAGGGAGACTGGGTTTGGCTGAAGAAATTCCCAGGGAGTCAGCACATAGCCATCCGCCCAGCGACCAAGACAGCCTTCTCCAAGGTGAGAGTGAACCCTCCTCACGCTCTTTCATGATACTAGTTCTTTCTTTTGGTGTGCTTATCCTGTTAGGTTCAGGGTGGGCTTGCGTATTTTTTTAAGGTTTATTTATTTATTTTAGAGAAGGGGGAGGGGCAGAGAGAGAGGGAGAGAGAATCTCAAGCAGACTCCCCGCTGAGACACGGGGCTCGATCCATGACCGTGAGATCATGACCTGAGCCGAAGCCAAGACGCAGGCGCTCCACTGACTGAGCCTCCCAGGCGCCCCTCTGGCGTATTTCCTATCTGGCTCCCTCACTGCTCTGCAAGCTAAGTGAGGGTTTCCCCTGGCCCGTCGTTACATGTTTGGCACCCAGCACACCGTTTGGAATGTTAGAGAGATGTAATGAATGTTTGTTGAGTGAATGACAGAAAGTTAAAAAGGGCTTCCCAGTTTTGTTGAGCGGCTTTCGCAGAATGGCCTAGTTAACGCATACTGGGCGAAGGAGGAACCGGCAGGCAGGCTGTAGACCGGCTTATTCTGGTCCTTCCCCCTCAAGGCCCCCCTTACATCATGCATCCCGCCCTGGCCTCCTTCCCTGAGGCCTCCGCAAACGCTCTTGGCCACAGCTGCAGAATGACTTAGGGTCAACTGGCTAAATCATCATTTAATAACAGGCATCTCAGATGAAAGGAAGTCCCCTCCTGGACAGGAGGAAAGCTAGAAAGGACAGCCGTTGCCCGTTAGCACCTGTTTTCCCAGCCTGCCCAGACTTGGGGGGGGTGCCCTGTCCTCCTCTGGGACCGTAGCTTGGCTGCTCAGTCCCTTCCTCCTTAACCTGGTGAGGCTGGGAGTCTCAGACGTTTCTGACGCGGTGTCAGAACCAAGCAAAGCAGCCCAGGGCCATCGCCGGCACAGCCATTTCTGGTGTTTTCTTTGAAAGCAGAGAGGTTTCTTTCTGGTTCTCTCTGCAAGGGCTGTTACACCAGAAGGGGAGGGTGCTGGTGCGGGGGGGGGGGCTTCTCCGTGGAGTGTTTCCCTCTAAAGCTGGGCAGCTCAAAATCTCACGGCTAATTGGTCAGAGCCTGCCTGGGTCCTGGTTCCCCAGCAAGGTTGTCTTTTCAGTCCTAACTTGAAGCTCAAGTCTGCTCAGCGTCTGAACAGCATCCTTTGACTCTCCCGTGCCNCCCCGTGCCTTGGGGGGGGGGGGGGGAGAGGGGGGATCTGTGGAAGCAAGCCCCTCTCCACGCCCCAGGGACCATTCTTAGCCCATCGTCCTGGTTGGGACACTCAGACACAGGCCTGAATGACAGGTCTCCTCCCCACGTTGCTTCCAGGGCGGAAAATGCCCGTTCACTTTCTCCCTCCAGCTCCGGGAGCTCCGGCACGAGAACGTGGCCCTCTACCTGGGGCTCTTCCTTGGCGGGGGTGAGGGGGGCTCGGCGGCCGCGGGGGAAGGCATGCTGGCTGTGGTCTCAGAGCACTGCACCCGGGGCTCCCTCCACGACCTCCTCGCGCAGAGGGACATCAAGCTGGACTGGATGTTCAAGTCCTCCCTCCTGCTGGACCTCATCAAGGTGTGTGGGGTGCGGGCGTGGCGGCGAGGACAGGGCAGGGAGCCGCGGGGCTGAGGCCTCCTCGCCTCGCACCCCTCCAGGGAATGAGGTATCTGCACCATCGAGGCGTGGCCCACGGGCGACTGAAGTCACGGAACTGCGTGGTGGACGGGAGGTTCGTGCTTAAAGTCACGGACCACGGCCACGGGCGACTGCTGGAAGCGCAGAAAGTGTTGGCGGAGCCTCCCAGCGCCGAGGGTAGGATTCCGGGCTGCCTCCCGCGCGCGGAAGCGCGTCCCCCAGGATTCCCATTATTTCCAGGCTCCCTCCACCCCTCCCTCCGCCTTCGCATGCTCTCCATTCTACCGCCACTGGACGTGGCTCCCGCTACGGACAAGGTCTTGGGACTTCTGAAATGAGAAGGGTGGGCTTTGTGACTGGGGAGGCGGGGGCTGGCTGAGGGCGTGGCTTGTGCCTGAGGGGCGGAGTCTCCTCTGAGCTCAGCTTGGTCTAAAGGGCGGAGCCTATTTGCGAGGACGCCGCTTTCTCTGAGACCCGCGTTGGTTTTCTGGTAGTTTTTCCGGGGGAGGGGGGCATAGCTGCAGGCATCGGGGCTGGGAGTTGGCGAGTGGATGCGAGCCTGGCCTTTCAGGTTAAGATGGGGGTCTGTCCCCAGAGCCCTCAAGGCCCTCTGCATGCCCACTCCCCCTTCCCCGACCCCAGACCAGCTATGGACAGCCCCGGAGCTGCTTCGGGACCCGGCCCTGGAGCGCAGGGGGACGCTGGCCGGCGACGTCTTCAGCCTGGGCATCATCATGCAGGA
Organism: Ailuropoda melanoleuca; assembly: GCF_002007445.2. Lineage (NCBI taxonomy): Eukaryota > Metazoa > Chordata > Mammalia > Carnivora > Ursidae > Ailuropoda > Ailuropoda melanoleuca. The sequence goes on from NC_048234.1 coordinate 2,705,472, forward strand.
GGTCGTGTGTCGCAGCTCCCCCTACGCCATGCTGGAGCTGAGTGCCCGGGGTACGCTGCGCCCCTCGTGTGGGCCTTTGGGCTAGAAAGGCAGCCTGCTGTTGGGCAGAGCCTGGCCAGACCCTGAAAGCCTCTTTTCCTGAAAGTCAGGAGCTGAGGCTTAATTACGTGGGCCTCCCTTATGTGGGTCTGAAGCGTCAGGGCAGTGGAGAGCCAAGCATGGGGATGGATGAGGCAGCTCTTAGACGCCAAGGCTTCCGTGATGGCCTCTGTCCTGGTCCTGGACCCAACCTGCTCCTCCAACTGAGGAAGCAGGCTCCTCTCTGGTTCTTGGGGGCCCCAGGGAGGCAGCAGTGTTGGGAGGAGGGGGTGAAGAGCAGTCGGATCTGGTTCGAATCCTTGATCACCCCAACCCTCCCTCTTCTTACATGCAATAGCTCTTGGGCTCTGCTTATCACCTCTTACTGCCCCCTGGCCCCCCAGGGTTCAAGACCCTCTTGTTGCTCCCCCAGCCCCCTCCCTACCTACCAAAGCTCTGATTTAAAGAAGCCCCATTCCCGTCCCCCATCTTGGGCTTCGACAAGCAGGCCAGAGTCAGAGGTGGCTTCTCTTGGCCCCCTCATGCCTCCAGAAGTGGTGCAGAGGGTGCGGAGCCCCCCTCCGCTGTGTCGGCCCTCCGTGTCCGTGGACCAGGCGCCCGCGGAGTGCATCCAGCTGATGAAGCAGTGCTGGGCGGAGCAGCCCGACCTCCGGCCCTCTTTGGACCGCACCTTCGACCAGGTCAGCCGCTGGCATGGGGCGACGGCTGGGCTGGCCACATGTCGGCGACCTGGGGAGGCTTCCGGAAGGCAGGCTAGCAGGATCTCTGATCTCCAGGCTATCTCCCAAAGGGGTAGCCTGAGGACTGGGATTAGGTGAGGGGCCGAGTTAGAACAGGGGCTGTGGAGGCCTTTGGAGCAGGAGACAGAGCTCTGGGTGGGAGAAATGTTTGATTTAATTCAAATAACATTTGAATTTCTTGGTACAGTGTGGCCTGGGAGCCAAACGCTGGGCAGGGCCCCGTGCCTTGTCAATCACTAGCTGAGAGTAGCTGATGTCTGGGAACCCCCATTTCCCCTATGCCTCCTGATAATGTGTGAAAACACAGGGCCTGGCATCCCCGGGGGTAGGGGGTGGTTGATGAGTAAAAGATGAACGGCGAGGGGCGGGGGGAACCGGGCACCATACGGCCGCGCCCAAGGGTCACGGCAGCCCGGGTCCCACCAGCTTCCTCCTCCCGCTAGTTCAAAAGCATCAACAAGGGCCGGAAAACCAACATCATCGATTCGATGCTGAGGATGCTGGAGCAGTACTCCAGTAACCTGGAGGGCCTGATCCGGGAGCGCACGGAGGAGCTGGAGCTGGAGAAGCGGAAGACCGACCGGCTGCTCACGCAGATGCTGCCTCCGTGCGTGCGCTGGGGGGGGCTGGGGGAGGAGCGCGGCGGGCGAGCGGCCAGCCCCGCGCGGCCTCCGCGTCACCCCGCCGCCCGCCATCCCTAGTTCTGTGGCCGAGGCCCTGAAGATGGGGACACCTGTGGAGCCCGAGTATTTTGAGGAGGTGACGCTGTACTTCAGCGACATCGTGGGCTTCACCACCATCTCCGCCATGAGCGAGCCCATCGAGGTGGTCGATCTGCTCAACGACCTCTACACGCTCTTCGACGCCATCATCGGCTCCCACGACGTCTACAAGGTGGGGTGTGCGGGGGGGCAGGGCGTCCTGCAGCTTCACCAGCCCGCAGGCCACCTGCCCGCCTTTCGCAGCCCTCTGCCCTTTCTGCCGGCCCCCCCCAGGTTGGAGGCCTCCCCCAATCCCTGCACTAACCCCCGTTGAGGTCCCCTGACAAGGGACAATGGCTGGGCGGGGGTGGGGGGGTGCTCAATACTGATTCCGCACGACCCCTTCCTTCAGGTAGAGACGATTGGGGACGCCTACATGGTGGCTTCGGGGCTGCCCCAGCGGAACGGGCAGCGACACGCCGCCGAGATCGCCAACATGGCTCTGGACATCCTCAGCGCCGTGGGCTCCTTCCGAATGCGCCACATGCCTGAGGTGCCAGTGCGCATCCGCATCGGCCTGCACTCGGGTAACTCCCGCGCCCCCGCGCGCGTCCCCCCAGCCAGGGCCCGGCTCCACATTCCCGAGACAGGATGCCAACACACGGAGTGGGGGTGGCGGTGGGGGGACTTGTCTTGAAGCCACTTTCGCCTGCCAGGCACCCCGTTGTGATTGAGAGTTACCCTTGAGAGTTTTGCCTTGGGGAGCTGGTGGAGATGATGGGGTGCCAGCGTCCCCCGAGGTGCTAGGTGCCACCCAGCCGCTGGCACGGCCAGCCGCAGCCCAGACCCCGGCCACCCACCCTGCGCGTCTTCGTAGGCCCGTGCGTGGCGGGCGTGGTGGGCCTCACCATGCCGCGGTACTGCCTGTTTGGGGACACGGTCAACACCGCCTCGCGCATGGAGTCCACCGGGCTGCGTGAGTGGGGCGGAGGTGGGCGGAGCTGGGGGGGCTACTCACGGAGCAGTGGGGGAATGGCTGGGGCGGGGCACGGGAGGGGAGTCCCGAAATCCCTGCGTCCCCTGTCATCCCAGCTTACCGTATCCACGTGAACATGAGCACCGTGCGGATTCTCCGCGCTCTGGACGAGGGCTTCCAGACGGAGGTGCGAGGCCGCACGGAGCTGAAGGTGAGGCTGGGCCCCGCCCCGTCCTGGGACCCGGCTGGGTTCCACTCGGACTTCGAGATCCACGCGCCCAACCCCCAGCCGCCTAAGCGCTCCCCTCCCCCGTGTTTCCCCAGGGCAAGGGCGCCGAAGACACATACTGGCTGGTGGGCAGACGCGGCTTCAACAAGCCCATCCCCAAACCGCCGGACCTGCAACCGGGGTGAGGAGCCAGCCTCCCGCCCCCTTCACGCCTTCTCCCTGTCTCCTGCCTGTCTCCCTGTCCCCGCCCTCCCACTCACCCTCCCTGAACCTGCTGCCCTCTCTCCCACAGGGCCAGCAACCACGGCATCAGCCTGCAGGAGATCCCCCTCGATCGGCGCCAGAAGCTGGAGAAGGCGAGGCCCGGCCAGTTCTCGGGAAAGTGAGGCCCAGCTGGCACAGGTGGTGCCCCTCTGCTCCCAAGCCCAGCTGCCAGTCTCTCCTCCGACTCCGGGGTGGGAGGTTGCCCACCTCTGGGAGATGCTTTCTGGGGAACAGGCACCTCTTCCCCAGCCTTAGGGCCTAGCCCTGCCTGCTGAACTTCCCACCTGCTGACATGGATATCCCCATCCCTGTCTGACAGAGTTAGCCCAGGCTCATTCTTAAATCCAGGGATTTTCCCTGGGAGGGAAGATCAGCTGCGAGGATTCTAGTTCAGTGGGTCTGGAGTGATCCAGGAATCCAGACTTGAGAACCCCTGTACACATGACCTGAGACCTCTCCTCTGATCCCCCACTGCATTAACCAGGCCTCCCTGCCAGGTTGCACAGGTTGTGCACTGCACAAGAGACAGAACTCTAGAGAACACCATTCAGCAGAGGACACGATGAATGTTGTTCTCTAGAGTTCTGTTAGGGCAGAAGCCCTGCCCTCTACCTTCCTTGAGGAAACTTTGATCCATAACCCTCCCCTTCTAGGTGAACCACCCCCCCATGACCCCTTTCCACGATTTCCCTCTGACACATTCCTCTTTCTCTCAGGAGTATTCTGGAAGGTCCTTTTCCTGAAAGTTGCTGCTATAGGTGACCAAAAGTCTGGCTAATACCAGTGGCTTCTAGCCAGCTCTGCCTCAAAGGATTCTGGGCCTTTACAGGAGCTGGTTGCAAACCCGCTGTGTGACCTCGAGAAAGTCTCATGTGCTCTCTGGGCTTGGGTTCCCCCTCCATGGTGAAATAAGGAGTGGCCTAGGTGGTTTCCACACTTCCTTGCTCTGATCCCTAAGCGTCATTGTGGTTGGCCTAGGGATATGGGCCACTGGGCTTGCAGTCTCCACTCCCAGTGACTGAGGCCATCAAGAGAGGTTGGGGTGGGGATTCTCCACTTTCCAGGGCCTCCCAAGGTCCCAGAAAGGAGGGTCTGGGACCCTCCCAACCCCAGAGGTGGGTGGAGGGGACCTCCTGTTCCTCCAGAGAAGGGTTGTCTCGTGGCCTGAGGGTTAGCTTCTGTTCACCTTCCAGCATCCCTCCCTTCATCCCTCCCCTGCCCACCAGTCAGAAACCGGTTCCTCCCGCGGGCACAACCGTGACTTGCCCAAGTGCAGAAAAATGCTGGCTTTAAGGCTTTGGGGAAAGGAAGGGAAACAGGCTGCACCACATCTTTACTAACCAGAACATGCAAGGAATCTAGTATTCCCTGCTTCACTGGGCACCGCTGAGCAGGCCGGTGGGACCGAACATCCTATGCTCTCTGCTTGGATCTTTCCAACAAGTATCAACCACCAGCCCTCCCTGACGGGCCAGCTGAAGTTGCTTTTGTGGAACCGTGATGGCTGCAGACCCCGGCAGAAGTTAGTGGCAGGCGCCCAGAATGCCATCTTAGGTAGTGAGCATCCCGTCCCCGGAGGTGAGCAAGCAGCAACATCATGGGCCGGGGACATAGCAGTCAGAGAGAACGTCTGGGTGGAAGGATGAACTAAATCCTGGCAGCGCAGACCGGAGTCGGTGGGCCAGTAGCAGCCCCAGGACCTGGGTGCTTGTTAGAAATGCTGTTCTAGTCTCTGGGGCCCAGACCGGAAGCGAACCAGCAAGGGCATTTTAACGAGCGCCCTCCCAGTGTTTCTGTGCACTTGAACGTTGGCCAATCGTGTCACTACGTGATCCTAAGAATCTCTAAGATTTCATAGAATCCCGCCGCTAGACTTGCTTTGCTTGGGCTCTGGGGTAGTTTCGGTTTGAGCTAACATTTAGAAATGTTAGGGCTTCGCTCTTCCGTTCTGTGGTCCCCGCCCCTCCCCCAGGCTCCAAGACACTTAGATTTTCCGGACGCCTCTTGATTTTCTGGACGCCCTTCCTTATGGTCTGGTGCCTGTGGGCACCTGAGCCGAGGCCTCCCAGAGCAGCTGCTGATGGGATTCCTGGAGCTCCTGGAGACGGTTTGGCCTGGCTTCTGAAATCCATAAGCTCCATGGTCCTCCCACCCCTTCCTGAAGGTTGAGAACGAATGTGTACGAAAGCACCTGTAGCTTCTGGTTACTTGAGGTGGTGTTGCTAGAGCGAGGAATTTAGCGCGATTTTGAAAACATTTTTAACAGAGTTTGGAGATGATGAGTTAAAGATATTTTTTTAAAACCCTGATATGCGCATGTGCGTGCACACACAGTATTTTAAAAATTATATACATTCTTAAATATCTCTCCAGATTTTCTCTGTACTTGGGTCCCGGGGATTGGCACTGGGCCTCACACTGTGACCCGAGCCCTCCCTCCCTTGTCTCTTCCCAGCACCTCCCCACTCCCCTCCTCCCAGAATGCCCCACTCCCACTCTTTCTGGCTCCTTCCATCCCACCTGTGAGGAGGGCCTGTGATTCAGGGGAGCCTCCAGGCAGAGTTGACCCGGGGTCACCGGATTACACGCAAGGAGACTAGCACAGGCAGGCTGGGGCAGGAAGTCCCAGAGGAGGAGCTGGGGCCCCAGCCCAGTTTGGGGTAGACGTGGAGGCAGCAGGGCTGAGCAGGTCCCTTCCCACCTTCACCTCTGCCTTGTCCGGAGACCCGAGTGAGCAGACGTGACCTGGACTGGGAGGGACCTGTACTGGTCGAGAGAGCAGCAGCAGAGGTCCAGCCCCGAGCCACAGAGCCTGTGGGAGATGGGCGGGAAGGTCGAGGCGCAGTCTGCTCTCTGCCCCTCTGCTCCCTTCTCCGACCCTGCCTCTCCCAGGGTCTCCGCTCTCTGCCCACACTTCCTCCCTGCCTGCCTGTCCCTGCAGCTCCCCCATTTCTGTGGAACCTTCCTTCCTGGGCCCAGTCAGTGTCCTAGAGCCCCGCTCCCCTCTGCCTCCAGTCCCCTTCCCCTGCTTACCCCTGTGGCTCCTGCGACAGGGCACCTTCTGCCCCCCCGCCCCCCAGCACTGGGCTTGGCACTCCCCACCTTCAGACGTGTTTACGCCACCTCTGCCGCCGGCCTGCACCAGAGCCGCACGTGGGGCTGCCCTCGCCTTCGGGACGGCTCTGTAGCCAGGACCAGTGGTGGCCAACGCAGGGCGGTCCCGCAGCTCCTGCTGCCTCGATCCTGTGGCTGGGACCCCACATCACGTCCCGGGGCCCACTCGGCGCCTTTTCTCTGCTGCTCCTCAGGGTCTGGGCATTGCTCCCCATCCCCACCTGCAGTGGGCCGCAGGCACCCCCGTGGGAGATCTGTGCCACTGCACTGCGGGGGCTGTGTTCACCGGGATCTTCTGGACTGCGTGCTGGGGACGCCAGGCCGTGTGCCACGGCGTTGGGTCCTGGGAGGGTGAGGGCCGAAATAAAGGTGTGCTTTCTTCCATGTCACGCTGTGTGGTCCTTCTGGCCTGGACGGTCCGCACACCCCCTTGCCTGCAGCGTTCAAACCTGGCGTTTCCCGGGAGGGCTTCGGGTAGGGATGAGTCCACAGCCCCCCAGCAACTACTCTGCTCAGGGGGTCTGCTCTGAGTGGACGAAGCAGGGGAGCCTCAGGCTTTTCAGGCTTCTAGAAAAGACCAGGGGCTCTGAGGCTCTGGAAGAGGGTGGTGTGGCCTCATCCCTGGATCGCAGGCAGGAGAGGGGAAAGAAGACAGGAGTAGACCTGTTCTGTGACCATGCCCCAGGGGAGCCAGAGCCCAAGACTAAAGGAATGGGGCCCACAACCCCAAGCCACCAGGAGGTGAACGGCCCATTGGTCGCCCCTTGTCTCGGAGCCCCGCTGCCTCCGCCCCAGGCCTGATGTTTCTGACGTGACGACCCGTGATGGGCATGAGTGGCTGTGCCTTCCTGGCATCCCCAGTCCCCGTGGAACTGACCCCAGACCTCCCCCCTCCAATCATTGCATCCCTCTGTGGCCAGAACTGCTTCAAGGGCAGGCAGGTGTCCCAGGTGGGGCCAAAGAGGCTTGGTGCTGGAGGCTGCTGGAAGCCAAGTGCAGAAGCTGCCTGTTTTCTCCGGGGTTCCCGGGGCGCAGAGCCGCCCGAGACACAGAGCATCGTCGGCAGGGGGGCAGAGACCGTGCCGTGCTGCTGGACTGTCTGCCCCTCGCCGGGCCTAAAGCCAGATTGGCTGTTTGAGCCCTGTGACTAGTTGTTGGCTTAGGCCAGACTGAATTCGGTGGTGTTCTTTGCAGTCAAGAGTGTCCTGACACACTCCTCAGAAGGCTGATGGTGCGGTGGGGGGTTGGACTGGTTTAACAGGAAAGAGACAAAGAAAAGGCTGGCTTAGGAGGGAGGCAGGGAATGCAGGCTGAGTGACCGGGAGGAGACAGCCTTCAAGCCCTGACTCCACCAAGAGTCAGCGGGCGCCTCTCCCTGCCCTAGGACTGGTGCTGAAAATTCCAGTTACAGGAACCTAACGCAGGGAAAGGGTAGGACCTGGGGGCGGGGGGGAGGAAATGCAAACAGCCTTGCAGAACCTTCTGGACTCCCGTGCTGACCCAGCAGCTGGAAGCTGGAGGAGCCTCCAAGTCCGACCTCAGAGCCAAGACTCATGAAATGGACTCTCCGAGCTCAGCGCAATGCCAGCTGTTGACACCTTCCGGAATTAAGTGACTAGACTTCGAGAGGCAGGTTGGGGTGGGGCAAGAGGTGCCCCTGTTCCCAGGGTGCAGAAGGAAGTAGAGAAATGAGGGGAAGGACGGTTGTGACATCTGGGATCCCTTGGTTCCCTGCAGGGCAGGGCTCGCCTCTCAGTCCAGAGACCCACCCTTCCAAACTACAGCCATCTTGTCACCTCTACCCCGACACTGACCTCACCACCCATCCCGGAGCCTGTGCCTTTGGCCCCGGGACTCAGAGAAGGGCATGCTGTCCCACAGTTTACCCATTCTGCTCACACAGACATTGATCCAGCCATTCAAAAACATATCCCCATGTTCTATCTTTAATCCTCGGGTGACCTCATTTTCAGGCTCCCAGCCATGAAATGAACCTGTCAAAGGCCGCATGTCTGACAAATCTGGAGATCAGATAGCAAAGCCAGGAGTTTAGGCTCTGGGTGTTGGGCCACCTCTCAAGGGAGCCACCTCTCAATGGGAGATACCCATCTTACAGGCAGACCTGCTTCGGGCCCTCTTGGCTGTTTTCTGCAAGAGCACGATTTCAAATCATTGTCTGTGTAATCGGATGATTAAAGTTGTGATGACTCAGCCGGATGTGAACATGGACACGTTATAGCTTTCTCCATTCAGTGCCTTCAAAAGGCCAGCGCAGGTGAGAACTCCAATCTCCTATCTGCTCCTGACCGCCCAGGTCAGGGACCTGGGGCTGCGGGTGGGCTTGGGGGTACATGTCTGCCCCTTTCCCTGCTTCTCCAACTCTGGCTCCTTGGTCAGGAGGGAAGGGTCATGGGGACATAATCGGATCCTAGGACCCCTGCTCCCTCACTCTCCCTGCGTCCTACTGGGGACGCTTCCCTGGTCTCACCTGGGCTCCGTGGCTGCTCACACCAGCTGGGGTGCCGTCCCCGCCCACATGCACCTGCAGGGGTGAGCTCAGCACAAAGCTAAGAAAATGGAAGCTTCGTGGTCCCTCCTCACCTGCACAAGCCTCTTCCAAGCCTGTCGACCCAATTTTGCATTCTTTTTCTTAAAGAGGGCCTTCGAAATTGGATCAGCTCCAGGTCTCCCCAACATTTGGATCTGTCCTGGATGTGGTCCCTTGGGGCTGGGGATCCGCTTCCCCCAAGCCTTCTTCATCACTGACGACCCCTCAGAAAGAAGCAGCCATGTTTTCTTATAGGCCAAGAGTGGCAGCACCCCCACATTCTCGTCTGGGGACCAGAGCCCCTCGGGCGTCCTCTGGCTGCCTGGGAAGCCCAGACAGCCCCCAGCTTTGGCTCGCCCTGTGCCCTCTGTCCTCCACCATACGGAGCTGCCAGAACTGTCTTCCTCGCACTCTCAGCTCACAGGACACTGGGGGCGGGGGGCTACCACTGCCTTCTCCCTAGGCCTCCTCCACACCGTGTCTCCTCTCTGTTCTGCAGCCCAGCCTCCCCCAGCCAGCAGTGAGATGCCAACCCCCACTCCTGAAGGAAACTCCATTCTCCAAAAAAGATTCTTCCAGAGACCTGCCGCTCTTGTGGTTGCTGGAGGAGAAAGGGCAAGCCTCAGCCCAGATGCTGTATCCCACCAACTCCTCCCCCCCACCCCCATGCCTCTGCTGGTGGCCTGGGGAGCAGGGGTGTGGAGGGAGCCAGTTGCTCAAGCTCTCAGCCAGCCCTTGGGATGGGAATGCAGGGGAGGAGAGCCGAACCAACTGTAGGCCTCTCTCTGTAAAATGTGGGTTACTTGGTACTTAATGGTTTCAGTCGTGGGCACTATTCCTATGCCCAGGGGGAAAGTTCACTCGACATCCTGTTACAGCCGAATGAATAGACACATTACGAGGGGGTTACACCCCAGCTACAGAGCTTTTTACCAAACACCACTTAGTGCTGGACAAAATTAACTTCTGTTTCATACCACAAAATTCTCATGATTTTTCCACAGTGACAAAATGGCGGTCCATTTGATTACAATGTGCTCCCGACTGCAAGGTCAGCAAAGGGCTCTTCCTTCTAGTCTCCCTTATCACCCAAACCACCAAATCAAGCAAAGACATGTTCATAACCACCTAACTCGGGGCCCTGCCCACCCCTACCCTCGACTAGCACATCAGCTCCTCAGTCCTCTCTCAGTCCTGACGTCCTTGCTCCCAAGTCATGTGCCTCCTTCACAACTTCCTTGTGACTCTTAGCAATGGGTTGTCTGATTTGGGGTCACATCGGTTCTCTTCCATCTCTTGACAGGTCCTCTGCCTCAGTCCCTGAAGTCATCTCCTCTAGGGCTTAGCCTTAATCCCAGGATGGAGGGACACCTAGAACTCTTGCCCCAGTCTTCACCAGGGCAGCTGGTGGCCCCCATTGAAACAAGGTCTGAGGGATTGTGTAGTGGCCTTAAGGCCTGCAGCAAAACGCTCCAGACCAACTTTGGAAGGCCCTGAAAGGGGAAGAGGAGAGACTCATACAGACCATTTCACCCTCAACACTGGCCCCAAGTCATGGAAGCCTTTCTGGCCCTTGGAGAAGAGACCCCAACCTGGCCTCCATCTTGGTGGCTTCCTGGGCCCTCGTGCCCAAGCACAGGGCAACGGCCGTATACACTGAGGTGGTTGGACTGGATGATCACGAAACGTCTCAAGACCAGAGCCGGTCCCAGAAACTGGTCCTTCCAGGAGTCAGTGCCTTCCAGAAAAAGTCCACAGGACATGCCCTATGATAACATGGTTGTCTAAGACGTAAAGGAGTCAGCACCAGATGTGTTGGGTTTCTTTTTTGAAGAAGGGAGAGATTTTTGCCCATTAACAGCTGAGTGAGCCCCGGAGGCAGGGCTGGATCCCAGGACCCCGGGATCATGACCCGAGCCAAAGGCAGATGCTTCACCGACTGAGCCACCCAGGTGCCCTGGTCACCTGGTTATTAAATAATAGGATTATAATTTTTCCCAAGGTCCTAAAGTCTTTGCTATTAATAAAGAGGCAAACACCGATGGGACCAAGCCCCTGAGGAAATGGACACGGCTTTAGAGAGCAGGGAGCCAGCCTCTTCCTCCAAGTAGGACAGGAGGTGTAGTCTGCAAGCATTCGCTGGGAAGAGTCTGCCAAAGATCTTCTCTTCCCGTGTCCTTCGTGTGATCGGGGATGAGGATGGCCACGTGTCGCCAGTAGCATGAGGAGGCGGGTGAGGAGGCAGGTGAAGATTTGAGGTGACTTTGGTGCTTGTGGGGGTCAGAGAGGAAGCTCAGGAGGAAGGAGGTCTCTATGGAATCCCAGATCCTCTAGGGCTCTTGACCCCCAGGGCCCCGAGTCCCTGAGTGCAGAGACCCCAAGGAAAGAATCACTCTCAGACACTGAGGACCCAGCATGCAGTGAAGCAAGGACTAACAGACCAAATAGCACGTGGACAGGAGGGGTCACCACAGGGCTGGGGAGGGAGGGGAGGCCAGTGCTGGTGGTTGGGCCAGAGGCCTGGGACCTACAGGCATTGCTGGGGGCCAGTTCGGCCTCTGCTGGGGGCTAGGGCCACTTCCTCCCCACACTAGCCAAAGCAGACTGGGATTTCAGATGACTTGGATTTATCAGTTCGGAAGATGCTTAAAGGAACCACCAGAGAGCTTACAGCAATCAGCCTTTCACCCGGAGTCCTTACATGTGCGGAGGCCCCACAACGCACGGCTGTTATTTGCTCTCTCGTGTGGTTCGGCAGCCCACCGCAGGGGCCAGGAAGGGGGACGGAGGGCATCTGGTACAAGGAGGGCTGGCGGGAGGACAGCGGGTGTTGGCGAGACAGTGGTTCTCCCTCGGCCTCCGTCACTCTCAACCTCTCCCACCGCCAGCACACCGGCAGTGGCGCCCGTCAGCACGCCAGAGAGGGGCTGACAGTGGAACCAGAGGGAGAGAAACATTTCTGCAGGTTGTGTCAGCACCTCTGGACTAGACGTGGCAGTCGCGTGCCCACCAAGCCCACACCCAGGGTCACCCCAGCGAAAGGGCTGCGCGCGCAGCCCCTGCGGAAGGGCCGCCACGGGCCAGCCACCTGTGTGGGGGCGTGGCACTCCTCGTCCAGCCCCAGCTGATTGGATCAGGCGTGACCACCTGACTCAAGTTGGGGCACACCATTGGTTGATACGTAACCAATGAGGCACCCTGGTGCAAAAAGAGGCGTTGGGCCGATTGGATTCCTCCTCTTGGAAACGGAAACGGGGAAGTGCGGAGTGAATGGCGGTGCTCGGCGGGAGGGTTGAAGTCCGAAGGACGAGGGGAGAAGGAGGAATGGGGCAGAATCAGGTCAATACAGGGTCGTGGTAAGCAAAAGATGAGAGGCAGGAAAAGAGGAGAGAGGAATGAGGAGTGGAGTCACAGAGACAGCTGTACCTCCAGGAAGGAGGTTGAGACCCCCAGAGCTGGCCCGGATCCTGAGCGACCTGGGTCCCGCAGCTCCTCCGGCCTTTGTTCGTCCTGGGCCCCCGTGAGCAGGCGCCCTCCACTCAGCCCCGCTGTCTGCAGTAGGCTGCACGGGCCTCTGCTCCCACCCGGAGAACCTGCCGACCAGAGCCACTCTCCCATAGGCCGCACGGATAATCGCGGGCAGATTCTCCCCAGTCAACCCCCGTATTCCATCATTTCCATCACTGTGCCATGATATCTGACAGTTTGTTCGTGAGGACTTGGGGACATAAAAATGACGCTGTTTGCACTCTTCCCACTGAAGCTACCTTGGCCCCAGTGACTTGCTTGACCAATGGAATGTCAGAAGGGACAGTCAGGGACTTTCGAGGCAAGATTATCATAAGAAGCTTCTCATCTTCTGTCAGAGCCTCCTGGACCCTCCGCGACCCTGAGCCTCGGTGTTAAGGAGTCACTGTGCTGAAGAGGTCATGTGAGGCTGCACCCGTTGACTGTCCCAGCTGAGTGTAGCCTTGGAGCCATGAACTTCAAGTTGTCAGACGCAGGAATAAAGTCTTCTTTAGCCTGTATTCCAACCCAGCCATCCTGAATATGACCCAGCATCTTTGTCGGTGCCCTATGACACGGAAGAATTACCCAGCAGAGTCCTGCCCAAGTTCCTGTCCTGCAAAATCATGGGGTACCAAATGGGGGTTGTAAGCCACTACATTCGGTGTGCTTAATTATGCAGTCATGGATAACCAGAGCACACCTCTCCATTTAGGAAGCCCTCTAAACCTTTGCCAAGAGCTCTGAAAGACCTCAGGTCAGCAGCTCACTGACAGGTGGTTTCTGAGAGGGACTCTGCCCAGAAAAGCCCAAGTAGACAGATGTTGTTTTTGCCTACTTTTTCTAGTAGCCACGTCTGATTTGCCTTTGGGGATCCACCCATCTCCACCCTCAACCCATGTTGTTTGTGTGGAGCTAACTCCTGCCCCCGCCTTGTGGAGTCTGTGACCAAGGTGGGTTCAACAAGGGTCAGCCCTAGGACCTTTCCTAGAGGTAGTAACAGGGAGACACCGCGCTGGTCTTTGTGCTGGGGTTGCTAATCTGGCAGGATGGCGCCCACAGCTGCTGCAAACCATCTCTGCCCCCAGTTGGGAAGAATCTACTGCGAATACAGTCAATACAGTTCAACACAGAAGAAAGCAGAGATGAAATAGAACAATTCCGGACACACGTTTGGGGCACTTGGATCCATCCAAGCCTGAAGCCTTTAACTGCTGAACTTTCCAGTTACATAAGCTGATATATTCCCCTATTTTATCAAGCGAGTTTGAGTTTACAATATCCTATTCGTTCAGCTCTGCTAACTAAAATTGTACCAATTTTTTCATGACTAGTTTAAAATTCGCCGCCTACAAGATCTCCTTGAATTATATATAGGATATTTATTGTTTGGGGTCTTCTATTGCCCAGGAAAGACTTCCTCATAAACTTCTGAAAAAATCTGCACCACCCCCACAGCTCATTATCACCACCAACATGGCTGGACACACAGCCAGGCTGCCATCTTGTTTGACCTCTTCTTCTTGGACAGAGGAAATTGGGCCAAGGGTGGATCCTTGTCCCAAACTGGGTCAATGAGAACCCTTTGCTGGGTAACTTGAAATGTGAACCAAGACCCTCTAAACCTGTCCATGAACGGTGTGGCAGCCGCCTCCACCAGCTGGGGTGAGAAAAAGAAAGAATGGTCAAGGGAGAAGAGAGTTGGAGACAGAGAATTCCTTGAGTTCTTACAATGCTCCAGTCTCTGCCTCTAGGCTGTCCCTGAGGCTCAGCTGTATCTCCAGCCTTGTGTCCTTATAATAAATTCTCCTTTGTACTCAAGTTTTCTCTCATGGGTGTCTGTTACTTACAATCTCCCTGGTCTCTAAGTGGTTCAGTCCCATCTCCCTTCTCTTCTGGATCCATGTGCCCTGGACCACACCCTGCCTTGGGGATGACAGTAGCTTTCATCATAAATGCCAACTCCAGTCAGTTGGTTGTGCCCGTCTTGAGCGCTGCAATGACAAAGATTCTTAGGCTATTTCTGGGCTTAAGAAGAAAAATACAAGGATTGGTTGGCAAGGTCTGTCGTGGGCATGAAATGGGAAGGGGTTGAGTGCCCACCATGTTGGTTCCCTAACCTTGTCACACATCCCTCCCCTTCCATGCAACATCCAACTTAGTGCCTCACCTGGTCTAGACTCTTATATACTTGTTGAATGGATACATGACAAGAATGGCTGTTTAAGAGACCCATTCAGGGGGATGAGTGACAGGAGGTGGACGATGTGAGGATGAATGGGACAGAAGAGGCAGAGGCATCTGGTGCTCTCAATTTAGGAATCAAATACACAGGTGTGGTGGCAGGTGGGCTAGAGCACTCTTCACATCTCCCTCTAAGTCTTGCTCATCCTACAAAATGCAACATGAGCCTTCTTACCCGAATGGGGCTTTCTCTGCTACGCCCCACTCTCATGTCTGAGATGGACCTGTGCTCTAATCAGGATTCTTCTGATTGAAAGAGTTCAGGAGTCCATGAATATGACATCTCACTGCAGGTGTGACTGTATCTGGGTACTCACATGCGGTGTCTCCATATAATCTTCAGGTGTGATTTCTTTTGTTGTCCTCATTCTCAGGTGGGCCTTCCCAAAAATGGTTACAGAAATGGCCAGCAGCAGCTTCAGGACTTATATCCTATCAACTTCACAACTCCAGGAAATGAAAGTGCTTAAAAAAACAAAAACAAAACGGGGTGCCTAGAGTGGCTCAGTTGGTGAAGCATCTGCCTTTGGCTCAGGTCATGATCTCGGGGTCCTGGCATCAAGCCCCACATTGGGCTCTGCACTCAGCATGGAATCTGCTTGTGACTCTCTCCCTCCTGCTCTGCCCCCCACCCCGCGCGCTCTCTCTCTCTCAAATAAATAAATAAATAAATAAATAAATAAATAAATAAAATCTTAAAAACAAATTTCACAAGAGAAAATCCCCAGGCTGATTCTTACTGCCACCTATTCAACCCTGAATCGATTCCCAAACTCTGCCCAAATCTGGGGAGAACTGGATCACGAGGCTACCCCTGGAGCCAGAGGGTGAAGTCAGCTCTACTGTACCCATTTGGACTGAGAATGGGAAGGGGCTGTTCTCTACAGGAAAACAAGTTGGCTGTTACCAGAAAAAGGGGTATGGGTGCTGCCATCCACACACCGTCCTTCATGCTCCCTTGGGCCCTGCAGTTTTCCCACCAAATCGGGAGCTCCTGGAGAACAAGGACTCATCCTGCTTATCCTTTCACTCCTAGCCCCAGTGCGGGACCCAACACACAGAAGTTCCCAGACCCCTCCCAGCTGAAGACTTGGCCCACGTCTCAGAGTCAAAGTAAAATAACCAGAAAGGAGCTACCACGTCCTCCTCTCCCAGGACAAGAGACCCTCCCACCCCTGCTCCCAGCCAGCCCCCTGTCTGCTGGAACAGGTGTGGCTGCACTGTTCAGTGTGCTTCGTTGCCTAACCTTTGTTTCTCTTCCTCCTGGTACCAGCCCTTCGCGTTTCCCTGATGAAGCCACCCATTCTCACGTTCAGCCACGTAGTTTGCATACAGTTGGGTATAGTTGAATGGGACTCACCTTGGGATACACCTTTGTTTGACTTGCGGGTTCCCTCCTCTTGTCTACACTGGTCCGTGGTTCAGGGATCCTAGTGAAAGTCATGTAGTGTAATGAGAAAGGAGGAGGTGAGAAGACCTTTGACAGAGTTTTGGAAAAGGGAAAGGTCAGTGCTCTTTCGCAAGGGCTTCCTAAAGGAACTCCCTCTGTTCTCCTGGTTGGTGTGGCGTGAGGATGTGAGGTCTGGAACTGCCCCCATCACAGCCGCACTCTATGGAGCCAATTCTGCGCAGGGCAGAGAAAAGAGACGGAGAGGCATGAGGTCTTAGTCATACCTGCAGCAGCCAAATTACAACCCCAAGGTGGAGGAGGCATGAAATTGTCACCCTTGGCGTGACACAGTTCGACACTGGGGCTGGCCTCCTTCCTACCCTGAGCCAAACTTGAGTTCTAAGAGGAAGGTAGAAGGGAGAGTAGATGGGTAATTCACTGTGTCTGCTACACTGTCTCTGGATATTTCAGTTACAGTAGTCACCTATATTGGGGCGCCTGGGTGGCCCAGTCGGTGAAGCATCTGCCTTCGGCTCAGGTCATGATCCCAGGGTCCTGGGATCAAGCCCCGCATGGGGAATCTCTGCTCAGCAGGGAGCCTGCTTCTCCCTCTGCCTCTGCTCCCCCTGCTTGTGCTCGCTCTCTCTCTCTCTCTGACAAATGAATAAAATCTTAAAAAAAAAAAATCCCCTATATTGCGGAAGTTGATCTGAGTTGGAATTGTCTATTGCTTGAACTTGTAATGGTCCTGCTTGTTGCGCCCATGAGATGCCGGTGCCCCACTTGGGCTCTGCACCCTACTCTTTCGCTTTCTCAGGATTTTACTCCCGAGACTAGCACTTCCTCCTGCATCAGTATCACTCCTCATTCTCAACACCGTAAACACGCTTTAGGGGCTGTGGTTCTCAGCCGTGCCTGCACATTAGAATCACCTGGGGAGCCATTAAAAAAAAAAAGGCGATACGTGGGTCTAACACCCCAACTCCGGACAGAGACCTGAACATTGCTTTGCTGAGTGCCCCTGGTAGTTCTAACGTGAAGCCAGGGTTGAGAATCGCAGCGAGAAGAATTCTTCATCTTTTTTTTTTAAAGATTTTATTTATTTATTCGACAGAGATAGAGACAGCCAGCGAGAGAGGGAACACAAGCAGGGGGAGTGGGAGAGGAAGAAGCAGGCTCCCAGCAGAGGAGCCTGATGTGGGGCTCGATCCCACAATGCTGGGATCACGCCTGAGCCGAAGGCAGACGTTAAACGCTGTGCCACCCAGGCGCCCCAAGAATTCTTCATCTTGCAAGAAGATCTCCTTCAGTCTCGGATGCCCTTTGATTGCCCCATGCCTCTGCCCACCTTCACCGCAAAACTTCTTAAAAAAATAGTCTACCCTTACTGTTTCTGATGGCCTAACTTTGGCTGACTTCTTTTTATAATTGTGCAAGTTTGAAAAAAACCAATAAGGCAAACGCAAAACGTAAAATAAAGACGAATGCAGTCCTTTTACAAGGGCCCACGTCTTTTTGTTACGGCTCTGACCCCACGAAAGTCCCCACAGCCCAGAGAACGTAATAGTTGCCTCTTTCAAGATACACCCTGCTTGGGCAGAAGCACACAGAAAACAGCAAAAGGTCATAGAAGGGGATCGAGGCACGGAACCAGAACCAGCGGGGGAATTAGAGACGGAGAAATGCAACAAATTGATCTTCTAAATTACTCTGGATTAAATCAGGCTTGACACAAACACTGACTTTTGCCCCCTTCCCAAATCTCCATTAAAATGGCGGCAAAGGGATTTTTTTTTTTTTAATGGTGTTGTGGTTGATGAAATGTGTTCAAAGATTCCTTCCTCTTCCGTCAAGAGTCCATCTCCCCTCCCACACTGACTTGGAGCCGGTCAATGGAATGTGTCAGCACTGACACGGTGTCAGCTCCTGTCCCAAATCTTCAGACCCCGGGGAATTACAGTTTTGGGCTTCTCGGGGTGCAGGCACTCGGTAACGAAGTCAGGCAGGATTACTGAACGGTGACAGACCATGCAGCAGAGAGAAAGATCCAGCCAGCCCCCCAGCCATTGCCGTGTGAGTGCAGTCACCTTGATGTCCCAACTGCTGTGTGTCTCACAAGCCCATGTGGCTCGAGAGGGACCCCAGCAGATGCTACATGGGGCCTTGTCCAAATTCCAGAATCATCAGAAAATAAACAATTCTTCACGCATCGAGCCCCGCATCGAGCCCCGCATCGAGCCCTGCATCTGGGCTCCCTGCTCAGCGGGAAGCCTGCTTCTTCCTCTCTCACTCCCCCTGCTTGTGTTTCCTCTCTCGCTGCCCCTCTCTCTCTGTCAAATAAATAAATAAAAAATCTTTAAAAAAAAAGAAAAGAAAACTATACAAACAATAACAAATTGATCATTACTACCCAGAGAAGTCGCAAACGGTTTTGTAGGCAAGGAAAAAAAAATACAGTTCACTGTAAAGCTCCCCTGTGAATAGCACGCACATAGTCAAATCGTGTAAATACTGAGTGCTGGTTTTTGCTACAGCCCTATGGAAGTTCTCTCTGAAGGTGCGATGAGAAAGATTTGCAGGCATTGTAGGAGCGAGGCTGGGGAAGAGAAGGCAATCCTCTCTTCTAAAGCAATTGCTGCCTAAAATTAAAAATATATATGTATTAATATATGCATGCTGTTTGGGATGTGGCAATCAATCCAAGATTATCAACTAAAAAAAGAGGAAAGTTACGGTCTTTGATGAGGGGAGAACAGCAGGAGTGAGGCCAGGGACAGCTGTTGGTGGTGAGAAACTTCCAGAACTATTTGTCTCTTTAAATCACATGCATCTAGGGCGCCTGGGTGGCTCAGTTGGTTAAGCATCTGCCTTCCTTCAGCTCAGGTCATGATCCCAGGGTCCTGCATCAGGCTTCCTGCTCAGCAGGGAGTCCACTTCTCCCTCTGCCCTCCCCCTCAATGATCTCTCTCATGCTCTCTAATAAACAATAAACAATTTTTTTAAAAAATCTTTCAATCATGTGCATCTATAGCTTTGATCAAAATTTTAGAGTTTAAAAGATGAAAAAAAAGATGGGGCGCCTGGGTGGCTCAGCGGTTAAGCGTCTGCCTTCGGCTCAGGGCATGATCCCAGCGTTATGGGATTGAGCCCCACATCAGGCTCCTCCGCTATGAGCCTGCTTCTTCCTCTCCCACTCCCCCTGTCTGTGTTCCCTCTCTTGCTGGCTGTCTCTATCTCTGTCGAATAAATAAATAAAATCTTTAAAAAAAAAAAAGATAAAAAAAGAGGTGGGAAAGGAGGAAGGAAGGGAAAGGGGAAGGGAGGGAAGGACGATGAAGAGAGGGAGGGGCCAGGGCTTTCGGGAATTCAAATCAGGGGCATACTGGATCTGACTGATATATTTAAGCATCAACTAAGCTCCTTCCGCGTCAGGACTCTGATTTCTTCCTCTGTGTCTGGAAGGGTCAGATGACAGCTCCCAGAAGACCCTGCCCCCTCAGATCATCCTGGAGCAGTTGCTCGGAAGAAGAATCACCGGGCTTGCCTATTGAAAATGTACATCCCGCAAGTCCAATCTCTGGGGACTGCCTCCCTGGTATGAGGTCGGCAGGCCTGGGGGAGTGGCTTTTTTAATAAGCGCGGTGATGCATGTGGTCTGCTGGGCAACCGTGCTCCAGGCCAGAGCCCAGGAGGTGCAGGGCCACACTGAATCACAGGTCAATTCTCATGACATCAGGGAGACAGTGCGAATTGGCTGTGCTGTTGCTTTAAAAACCTCCTAGCCCAGTACCTTTGAATATCTCTCCCAGGAACAAGGAACCAGGTGCAAACAGAATCCACCTAGAATTGGGTAACTCCCTGCTCGTAGCACTCATGTCTCCTGTGACCGTCTCTTACGGGAACTGAAACTGATTTTCAATTTACAGTAGGGACACAAAGTTTCCTTGAAAATAGACTCATTTAAATTCACAGAAGGGAAAAGGAAGCGGAAAATAGCAGAGAAAGGGAATCCAAGGATGCATTTTACGGTGGGAAAACAGGAAAGCATCACTACTTTTTCTTAGCCTCGCTGCGCCGGGCACATGCCTATGGGTGAAATTGATTTATGTCACAAGAGTGACCTACAAATAAAAAAATATTTACTGTATTTAGAAATGTGTTGTTCTTGCATGTGATTTACATGATAAATGGAAAACTTGACCTGACAATGGATCATAATTAAGAATAGGTGGTTTGGGTAAAGACCATTAATAGATAATACTCTACAGAAAATATGCTGGGGGGGCGCCTGGGTGGCACAGCGGTTAAGCGTCTGCCTTCGGCTCAGGGCGTGATCCCGGCGTTCTGGGATCGAGCCCCACATCAGGCTCCTCCGCTATGAGCCTGCTTCTTCCTCTCCCACTCCCCCTGCTTGTGTTCCCTCTCTCGCTGGCTGTCTCTATCTCTGTCGAATAAATAAATAAAATCTTTAAAAAAAAAAGAAAAAAAAGAAAGAAATATGCCAATGGGGATGCCCAGCTGGCTCAGTTGGAAGATCCTGCAACTCTTGATCTTCGAGTCATGAGTTCGCACCCCACGTTGGGTGGGACTAGAGCTTAGTTAAATAAATAGCAATTACTTAAATAAATATTTTTTAAAAGAAAGAAAATATACAAATGTCTAATGAGCACACAAAACCAGAAGGACCTAGCGTAGTCAAATTCAGGCAGAAAGCAGAATAGAGGATACCCGGGGTTGGGGGTGGGGAGAGTGGTTTTGCTGTGTCTTTTAATAGATACACAGTTTCGGTTTGGAATGATGACAAAGTTCGGGAGACAGATGGTGGGGGTGGATGGCCGCACACCGAAGTGAACGCATCTGAGTGGGACACATTGTGAATGTGCTGTCTGAACCGTACGCTCGAAAATTGTCAAAATGGTAAACTTTAGGTTACATGTATTTTGCAACAATTAAAAAAATAGGTGGTTTATAATTTTCAAACATTTTGCCCAGAAACAATATTTCTCATAGCCATAGGCTCTCCTCTCCCTGAGGATACATATGACAATTTTTAAAAAATTCTCTTCTGCTCCCCACCTTTTCTGTTCCTTCAATCTTGTTTATCTTGATACTTGTCTTTTAGATATAAGCCTTCAAGGAAGATCTGGTGATCCTTGGCCACCCGTTCATGTTTAAGAGTGGGTCCATACAATCCGATTGGAAACTGTGCGTGAACAGGACCATTTCATTGGGGACCTCACGTGACACTTAAGCTGTTCAGTTGCTCTAGAGAGAAGCCCTCCAGTCTTGACTGGCGGGTGGAGTTTGGGGTGCAGTATGGTGGCTGTCAACATACTTGGACCCAACCAGGGAAAGGGGCTGGGGCTCCCACTGCTCAGTGTGTAGGCTTTTACCCCATCCTCTAATTTTAAATTTCGTGTCCCACCCTCAGCTCTCGCTGGTGTCCCCAGGTCCAGACTCCCTCTAGGTCAATCTCTCCAGAAAAGAAATCTCCCACCATCTGTTAGGTTGGGGAAGGTGTCCTGCTGGCTGTGTGAGGTATAGGAGGGTATCTGGGGGTAGGAGGGGTCCTAACTGCGTCTCATAAAAACTTCTGTCCCATCAGCCTGTTTTCTGTGTCACCTACTACTCTCAGAGCGCCTGTCCCCCAATTCATAAGGACCTTGGGGGGTTTTGGGGTGGGAATTCCGGACTTCTACCTTCTCCTGTCTGTTGAATCAGGTGCTGACATTTCCATACTCATTTTCCTGTCCTTGTAGGTTGATGCCTTAAACTTGGTATTTTAGCGGGATTCCAGGAGAGGGGAGGTGAATGCATGTGTCCTTGCACAGCTGGAATTCTATTCCCGGTCACACAGCCACTCACCAGAATCTGGCTCCCACCCACACCACACCACCAGCAAGGCTCTGGGCAAGGTCCCAGACACTACCGCGGGGTTTGGTCACGTGCCCACCAGGGCTCGGTCACACAGAAATGGGCTGATTGCCTTAATTGAGCTCAGCAGCCCATGGCACAGACTCTGAGGTCTCCTTGTAGCCAGACCCAATAATCAGCGTCTGTCTTCCTCCGATGCAACTCTCAGATTTGACCAATCTCTTGGCTTTCATGAAACACCCACTCTGCATCCTCCTTGCACCTCACCGACTGACCCTCCCTGGGTCTGCCTCCATCCGTGACTTCCAAAAGGCAGAGAACCAACAGGACACAACCTGTTCCCTCTTCTCTACATTCTCTGCTTCGTGATCGCAGCCACGCTTGTCTCCCGATGCTCAGGCACGCGGACCCCAGCCCTGAGCTCTAGACCCCACTGCAGTTTCTCCGTTTGGATGTCTAGTAGGCATCCTACACAGCATTTTCCAGGCCAGAACCCCCAAATCTATTATTCCCCCAAACCGAAATCCGTACCTCCTCCCTGACGTCTCTCCCTGTCTCCTTCACTGCATCCCTTCCTTGTTCTCGGATTCATTTTCTCTCACACTCGGTTTTCAACCTGCAAGGGGGCAAAGACTGGATCTTGCTTGGGCAGTCTTCACCGTACATAAGAAAGTCCGCGGCACATGGTTGGCTCTCAAAATTATTTATTAGATGCAATAAAATAGTGACGGCAGGCCCAGAAGAGCTGTAGAAAGTGGGGAGGTGGGCCTGCAGAGGCTTTTAGAGGCTAAGAAGGCAAAGAAACAAAGGGGGGGCGCGCAAATGTATCTCCCATCCCTGCTGAATCCTGACTCTCTCTCTGGCCCTGAATCCCCGGAAGGTCCGGTCCCCAACCTCAGGACACCCCATCCCTGCTCACCCAGCACCGCGGAGCCTCCCAGCCCCCCCCCCCGTGTCTGCCCTGGGCCGGGCGTGTGTCTGCTTGCCGGGGCCGGGGGTGGGGGGGTGGAGGGCGGCGAAGGAGCTCCGTGGGCACTCGGAATGGGGGACAACAGTCCGCGGCGCGTGACCGGGGCCTGGCGAGGCAGGGCTGGGCGGGGCGTGTCCCCGGCTGAGCCGCCAGCTTTAAAGGTCTCAGCAGCAGCGGCAGAAAGCCAGACTCGGGCCGGCACCATGGCCAAGTACAGCGTGCGAGTGTCCACTGGGGAGGCCATCGGGGCTGGCACGTGGAACAAAATAGCTATCAGCGTCGTGGGGACTCGGGGAGAGACCCCCCCACTGCGCCTGGACCACCTGGGCAAGGAGTTCAGCGCGGGCGCCGTGAGTGCGCAGCGGAGCGGGGTGGAGGCGGAGGAGGGAGCAGGGGACGGCCCCCTTCGATCCTAAGTGTCTCCCCTCCAGGTGGAGGAGTTCGAGGTGGAGTCCCCCCAGGACGTGGGCGAGGTGCTGCTGCTGCGCGTGCACAAGGCGCCCCTGCTGCTGCCCGCCCCGATCGGGCCCCTGGGCCGGGACGCCTGGTTCTGTCGCTGGTTCCAGCTCACGCCGCCACGGGGCGTCCCCCTGCGCTTCCCCTGCTACCAGTGGCTGGACGGCGAGGGGAGCCTGGCTCTGCGCGCTGGGCCGGGTGAGCGGGGCAGGCGCGTTGGGCCTGGTGGGGGGGAAAGGCAGGGGAGGGGAAAGGCCGGCCGGTGTGGCCCCTGGGGAGGAGAGCGGGCAGCCCAGTGTGGGAGCAAGGGACCAGGGGCTGGGGCCAGAGGTGGGGGGCGGTGCTGTTTCTCTGCCCTCCTCACCCGCTCCTGTGCGCTCACAGCCAAGGTCTCCGGGGCAGACGACCACCCCACCCTCCAGCAACAGCGCCAGGAAGAGCTGCAGGCCAGGCAGGACTCCTACCAGTGAGGAGCGGGATGCTGTGGGGTGCTGGGGTGGGGTGGGGGGTCACCCAAGGGATGTGGGGCAGCCTGGGTTCCGCTGGTTTGACACTGACTGAAGTCCCCTCCAGCCCTCTCTGAGGACAACTTCAGCGTCCCGGGGCTTGTTAGAAATGCAAATTCCTGACACCCTCAGGCCTCCTGAATCACCTCCAGAGGGTGGGGGCAGCCATACGGCTGTACCCAGCCTTCCGGAGCACGCGGGGGTGCTGTAACCAGCCTTCCGGAGAGTGCCCGCAAGAGTGCCGGCAAGAGTGACCGTTCCCGCGAGAGTGCCCGCAAGAGTGCAAAAACCAGGGCTGGGAATGCCTCACCCCTGCAGGTGTCTTGCTTGCCCTGGGGCTTTTTCATCCATCAACGTGTTTTATCCTCCTGGAAATCTGGGCGGAGCCAGGAATCCACCACACGAAGCCCAGGACACTCATCCTCCAGGGCAGGTGGAAGGAGGGCTCTTTCTCTGCCCCCGGTTCCGCTGGGAGAGTCTGGCCCTGGAGGCAGCAGGAGGGCTGGGGCTGCGGGTGAGGACAAAGCCAGGGACCAGGGGCGCTGAGGGGCAGGTTTTCAAAAGCTCGAGCTCTGGCCAGCTCAGCTGCTGCCCGAAGCCTGGGCTGCAAGGCTGTTGCTCCAGGAGTCTGGGACCCAGAAGTCTGGGACCCAGTAGCCGCAGGCTTATTGGTTCCTGGTGATTCCACATGTGTTGGGAATTCTAGCCCCAAGGAAACCACTGCACCAAATCAGCCCACAGGGGCCCCAGGTGAGGGAACAGATATGGAGGTCGAGGGTGTCTGTGATGTGGCCTTTCTTTCCTATCAAAACCAAGACCCAGGGGTTCAGAGACCTAGAGCCGGTCTAGGCCCTGCCAAAGGAGGCATCATTTGACCTGGGCTCCAATTGCCTGGGTCCTCAGGGCTTAAAGCGTGTCCGAAGATCACAGTGTCAGCATTGCCCGCGAGCTCGCAGGCTCCGGGGCTCACCCACGCCAGACCTGCTCGGTCAGAACCAGCTCAGTCAAGATCTCTGGGTGAAGGGTCTTGGACATTCCCGTGTGAGAAGCAGGGCTGGGCCGCCACCTAGGAGTCCCGTACTTTAATTGCCACTTATTCTTCCAAGTCGAAAGTTCAAGCCCAAGGGCAATGACTGACTGAGCGAGTGAGAGGTGGACTAGCCTGGGGCAGGGTGGGGGATGTGTTCAGCTTCGCAGAGACAGGATTTCACCATTGCACCCAAAGTCCTTGGAGGCTGCATTGCTTGCGTGCTCTAGATGCCTGAGGCCCTTGGCAGAGTAAATTTCTGGGCTCTCCCGAGTGTATGGAAGTCAAAGTGCCTCTCCATGGGATGCCCGCCCAAGGCTGCTGAAGCCTTCCAGAACTCCCTCTGTGAGATGCATCTGTGTGAGTCAGGGATTTTGTGGTTGCAAGAAAAAAAATAGGCCAGCAAGCAGACCAGGGATGGGGGGGGGGGAGTGTGTCAGGAGGACACATACAGACATACTGGAAGGACAGCCAGTTCTCAGAGGCCAGAAACCAAGGTGATTCTCTCCCTATCTCTGGGGGCCTAGATGCTTCTCTCTCTCTTGTTTCACGTTTCTCTCTCTCTTTGTAGAACAGCTTTCTTTGGGTCCCAGTCCATACAGTGGGAAATGGCCGTAACTAACAGTCCCTATGTTTGCATGCGGTGGTCCAGATATCCAGACAGATGGCCTCTCTGGCTCAACCCTGTTTAAAAAAATAATAATAAAATAAAATAGAAAATAAAGAAATTCAGTCAAGTCCATTTGAAGATCAAGTTGGCTTTATTCAATGATTCTCGAATCAGGCAGCATCCCCCCTAGCAGAGAAGAAGGAGCTCTGAGGAGCTGTACAAAACGGTAGCCTTTTCTAGGCAGATGGGGACAGAAAAAGGAAGTTTCTAGCAAAAAGCGGGTTGTTTCAGGCAAGATCACTTTCCTTTGGGGAAAGGTGGGGATCAGGCAAATTTCCTCACTGGTGATGACCCAATAATTCCAGACTGACTGGTTAAAGGTCAAGTTTGTGAGAACAGCTGACCTTTCAAATAGGTTAGGCGTGAAGCCTTGGTTTGCCAATATGGGCTTAGCACAAGTGACTCTATTTTGGACCCGATGTCTCTTTCTTAATAGCCCCCATCTCTGATTCCCCGGAAAGGACTTTGATTGGCCTAGCTCTGGTTAGGTGTCCAGCCCTGGACCGTCAGCTGTGACCAGGGGAGAAGTCTCATTGTGGGTGGAGGCAGGGGGCAGAGCTCGTGAATGCCCTTGCTCGTAGAAGGGGGCTGGCTCTGACGAGGGCCTCCAGGGGCCTACCTCTCCCTTTGCCCTAATCAGTGGGTTCCCTGAGCCTTCTTGGGGCCCACCTTTCTGCTCCTCCCTCCAGCTGGAAGACTTACAGCCCAGGCTGGCCTCGCTGCCTTAATGAGAAGTCTGTGAAAGATCTGGATCTCAACATCAAATACTCTGTAATGAAGAATTCCTGCTTTTTCCTGAAAGTCAGCTCTGCGTAAGGATGCCCACTGCCTCCTGACCCTGGGCCTCAGCTGCCCTAGGACTCCTGCCTTCTGCCCTCCCCCACCATCAAGGACATGGGTCCCACAGTCCTCCCCAGGGCACAGCCTCTGCCTACCACCAATTCCCACAGGACAGTGATGACCTCAGGGGCAGTGGCTATTTCAGGACCTGGGGGCTGGTTCAAGAGCCCAGGAAGGATAAGGCCAGCTGACAGGGAAGGGTCTTGCAAGGCCTCTTGCCCCCTCTCCAACCTTGACACCCCCTGGCAGGTTTACGGAGCTAAAACTCAAGGGGCTGCTAGACCGCAAGGGACCCTGGGAGAGTCTGGATGAGATGCAGACTATGTTGAACTTCCGGAAGACTCCGGCCGCTGGTGAGGAACTCGGGCAGGGGCTCCTGGCTTCTTCCCTGAGACCTCAGGTCTCCTGGCTGTCCTGAGCCTCAGAAAACCAAGCCCTGATTCACCGAGTGACCTGGGCAGGCCCCTGTCGCTCTAGACCTTACTTCCTCCACAAATACAAAAGAGGGTGCAGACTGGGCGCATCCCTAACCTTCTCACGCCCCTTAATCCAGCTGGCATTTGTTTGGGCAGCGACCCATCAGACACTGGGTTAGGGCTGTGGACACAGTCTCTGTCCCCACAGGGCTCACAGTGGGGACAAGCTCAAAAGTGGATGATAGGCTCAAAATCAAAATACCGTTTCCCTCGTGAAACCTGTTCATTGGCCCCCGTGAGAATACGTAAAAGGGGGACCTGCCTCGTCTGGGCAGTGGGGGTGTCCTGGAAGGTCTCCCAGGAGGGGACTTTTGGGCCGAGACCTCAAAGTTGAGTAGGTGTTACCAGTACCAAGAATGGGCAGGGTGCGTTTCGGGCTCAGTGGACAGTGAATGCGGAGGCCCCAAAGGTGGAAGGACCAGAGGCCTTTGGGGGGGAAAGAAAGACCTCTGCCTTGGCCAAAGGGAGGGAAGATAAGAGACAGAGTGGGGGAGGTGCACGGAACCGGAGCCCAGGGCGGGAATTCAGGCTTTTTCCAAGTGGCGGGGGGTGGGGTGGGGGGCTTTGGCTGGCTGCCAGCGGAGGACCAGGCGGCCAGATGTGCCCTGTGGGTGGCACGGTGTTAGCAGGCGTGACTGGAAGCAGGAGGAGCAGTTATGAGGCCCTGGCCAGGGTCCACAGAGGATGGGCAGGGCGGACAGGTGGGGCCCGAGCTGCTGGGGATGGAGCTCAGTGGGGCCCAATGGGAAGAGGAGGAGAGGGAACTCACTTGAGCGGCCCCCAGCTCTGCCGTGGCAACCAGCTGGATGGGGGTGCCGGTCCCCAGACGCCAGGCAACAGTAGGGGCGGGGCCGGAGCAGGAGCCCCCAGTGCTGTGTTTGTGGCTGCGGAATCCTGGCCTTGGGGCGTCAGGTAGGCGGACGGCAGGACAGGTGGGCTGGGGAGTCAGATTTGCTGCTGGGTGAGAGGCAGTGGCTGAAGCCCAGGCAGAGAAAGGTACAGAGGGAGAAGCGAAGGGAGCCCGGGATGGCCCCAGGAGCCAGCAACTCCACAGTGAAGCNACCCCATGGGAGCCCCCCGGGGGGGGGGGGGGGGGTCCATGCTGAGATGACCTGGCTGCCTTCTCCCCTGCTGCCCCCCCCCAGAGTACGTGGTTGAACACTGGCAGGAGGACGCCTTCTTCGCCTCCCAGTTCCTGAATGGCCACAACCCTGTCCTGATCCGCCGCTGTCGCCACCTCCCAAAGAACTTCCCCGTCACTGAGGACATGGTGGCCCCTGTGCTGGGCCCTGAGACCAGTCTGCAGGCTGAGCTGGAGGTGGGCGACTCGGGGGTCCAGGCTCTGCACACCGCCATCCCAGTGCCTTCGGGCCTGTCCCCTAATGGAGAGGGCCATGCGGTCATACTTCCTAAGGACCTGCCCTGTGCTGTGGGCAACAGCACCCTCTCCTGGGGAACACTCCTCCCCCTGCAACCCAGTCCTCTCCCCGCCCAGCCCCTGCATCCTTTAGAGAGCCAGATGGCAGCCCTGGCTCCCCTTCTCTCTCTTGCAGAGGGGCTCCGTGTTCCTGGTGGATCATGGCATCCTCTCTGGCATCCATGGCAACGTCGTGAATGGGCGGCCCCAGTTCTCCGCGGCCCCGATGACCCTGCTGTACCAGCGCCCCAGGGGAGGGCCGCTGCTGCCCCTCGCCATCCAGGTCAGCGGCTGGGCAGGGGGAGGGAGGGGTTTGACGGAGGGGTCGGCAGACACCCCACGGCCACCTCTCCC
This sequence comes from Ailuropoda melanoleuca, assembly GCF_002007445.2. Taxonomy (NCBI): domain Eukaryota; kingdom Metazoa; phylum Chordata; class Mammalia; order Carnivora; family Ursidae; genus Ailuropoda; species Ailuropoda melanoleuca. The sequence goes on from NC_048234.1 coordinate 2,733,874, forward strand.
TGCACCGGCTCCTCCTACAGCTCAGCCAGACCCCGGGACCCGACAGCCCCATCTTCCTGCCCATCGACAACAAGTGGGACTGGCTGCTGGCCAAGACGTGGGTCCGGAACGCCGAGTTCTCGGTGCACGAGGCTCTCACACACCTACTGCACGCGCACCTGCTGCCTGAGGTTTTCACGATGGCTACGCTGCGCCAGCTGCCGCAATGCCACCCACTCTTCAAGGTCGGTGGCTCGGCAGCGTGGCCCAGACTGTGTCCCTGCACCTCGGGGTGCTCTTCAGCCTGTCCCCGTGGGGCCCTGTCCTGCCAGGCGGGGGTCAGAGCCCCCATCCTGCTGCAGCAGCCTTTCCTTGCACGGCTGCCCCGGGAGCCTGCTTTCCCGCAGGCCCTGTGCCTGGAAGAGGGGAATGGGGGCTGGGGTGAGGCAGGACTCTGCATGGGACTTCTCAGGGGAAAGCAGGCGGACAGTCAGCAGCCATCCGGAAGCCTGTTCTTAGGAGAGATCTAAGGCTCATGTCAGAGTGTGCACTTGGCTTTGAGGGAACAGCGGGTTTCTTGCAGACAGCAGCAGGGGTGAGGGAGCCCCGGGAGGGAGACCCATGTCTCTACCATGGGCTCTGCTAAGCCTTCAGATGGCCCGGATTCCTTTCCTGCAGGAATCTGGGGCCCCTCTTCTCGGAAGGGCAGGAATTCTCCCAGGCAGGGGCCATGGCTCTTTGGATTCTCTGATTCTTACTTGGACAGTGTCCTGGGTCCCCGATGCAGGCCCTTCTCTATCCTCTCCCGTCCAGACTGATTCTTTCTGACCATCGGCAGCTCCCAGGGCCTGGTACTCTGGGCGATGGTTCCATTTTGCTCCATGGGCCCTGCTTTTCATGGTGCATTGGCTGCCCAGGGGTTAGTAAATCAAAGAATGCCCAAGCTTGGGGGCTCGTCGTTCTCTTCCCGATCAGCCCCCTCATTTGCCCAGAGAGAGGAGGGCGCCAGGCCCAGGTCATAGAACAGAATGCCGGTGGAAGCCCAGCCCCCGACGTGAGGTCCGGAGCCCTGATCCCTGTCCCTGGCTGGCCCTCTTGTCGCTGTCATCTCTTCCCATGGGTGATTTACGAGACTTGGTGCCTCTAGGCAGGGGGGTCTGGGGCTGGAGAGACCCAGGCCTCACCCATGTCTGTGTTCTCCAACCATTCTAGCTGTTGGTCCCACACACTCGGTACACCTTGCATATAAACACTCTGGCCCGTGAGCTGCTCATCGCCCCAGGGAAGGTGGTGGACAGGGTAAGCTCTGGCGCGTGGGGCGGGGGGAGATTCCCCGTGTTTCCCACCAGTCCTGGGGCCAGCGCTGCGGCAGCCAGCAGTTCTGTCTCCCAGTCCACAGGCATTGGCATTGAGGGCTTCTCGGAGCTGATCCAGAGGAACATGGAACAGCTTAACTATTCCGTCCTGTGTCTGCCCGAGGATATCCGGGCCCGGGGAGTCGAAGACATCCCAAATTACTACTACCGGGATGACGGGCTGCAGATCTGGGGTGCCGTGGAGAGGTAAGATGGCCATCCCCAGCAAGCTGGGGGGGTGGGGGAGGCGTGAAGATCGGGGAGGAGCGGCAGGGCCCAGGGAGGCTCGCGACAAGGAGGAGGGCTGGACGCGAATGACACCGAGCTGTGTTGCTCCTCGGAGAGGCTCGGGGTCCAAAGTTGGGCCCGAACCCAGTGCATCTTGCAGCTTTGTCTCCGAAATAATCAACACCTACTACCTGAGTGATGTGTCCGTGCGTGATGACGGTGAACTCCAGGCCTGGGTGCGGGAGATCTTCTCGGAGGGCTTCCTGGGCAGGAAGAGCTCAGGTACAGGGGTCTCAGCCCTTGGGCCCCACCCTCAGTCCCCTGCAGCGGGGTCCTCAGGACCCTGGTGGCCACATGCCCAGCCCCCCTCCCCCCCGCAGGTATGCCCTCCGCGCTGGAGACCCGGGAAGCCCTGGTACAGTACATCACCATGGTGATTTTCAACTGCTCAGCCAAGCACTACGCCGTCAGCGCTGGGCAGGTGAGCGGGGTCAGTGCCGGGCCGGTGGGATGGAGGGGGGCCCGGCTCCTAGGACTCAACGTTGCCTTCTCGGCCTTCAGTTCGACTCCTGTGTCTGGATGCCCAACCTGCCTCCGTCCATGCAGCTGCCACCCCCTACCTCCAAAGGCCAGACAAAGCCAGAGGGGTTTCTAGCTACCCTCCCGCCAGTCAATGCCACGTGTGACATTATCATTGCCCTCTGGTTGCTGAGCAAGGAGCCTGGAGACCAAGTGAGTGCAGGGGGCTGTGGGCCGGGCCAGGCCAGCTCTGGGGTATGCGAGGGGGGGTCGTTTCCCCTCTCTGGCCCAGACCCCACGCTGCCTCCAAGGCGCTGGGACCCCTCCCCCCACTGAAGCTTCCCAGGGGGACACATGACGTTGGACATCTCACAAGGAGGGTCAAAGGATCACATGAGTTCATGCAGAGTCACCCTTGCTGCAAGGAGATCATGCCAGGGGGTGGGGATGCCCCCTGGAAAGCTCCGACTGGGGCTTTCAGTCCCCAGGAGCTGCCTGCGGTGGTCCTCGCTGTCTAGAGGAAGGAGCGGGGCTGAGGCTCAGAACAGGGGCTGCTTCCAGGTCCCTGGGGTGGACGGCTAGGGCGGGTCCCAGCTGCTGAGCGGCCCCTTCACGCCACCGTGTCGTTGGTTCCCAGCGGCCCCTGGGCACCTACCCGGACAAGCACTTCACGGAGGAGGCCCCTCAGCAGAGCATCGCCGCCTTCCAGAGCCGCCTGGCCCAGATCTCGAAGGAGATCCGGGAGCGGAACCAGGGGCTGCCACTGCCGTACACCTACCTGGACCCTCCGCTCATCGAGAACAGCGTGTCCATCTAAATCCCCTGCAGAACAGGCTGCTCTGAGGCATTGCTTAGACCCCATCCATCTAGGCCACCCAGACAAAAGGACTCCCCCAGAAAACCGGGACCCCATATGCCTCTCCCGGGACAACGAAGCCACATGGAACTCACCCCACACACCACAAAACAGCAGAAACAAAACACCGCAGAGAACAGCACCACCGTGCCTTTTAAAGACTCCAAGGGTCAAAGTTTCCAAACGCCCCCGGCTCCCTTAAAGGGTTTTATGACTTTGTGTTGTTTTGCAGGTTTGCATTACATTATGATGGGGCGAGGGGGACGTAATCCTGCCCCTGACCCCGCTGACCGCCGCCAAGCGGCCCTAATGGTCACCTGACGCAGGGCAGCCCTCTTGGCAGGTCGAAAAATTGCCCAAAAGTTGATAGTGACCTACGGTCCTGGCTATAAAAATGAACAACGCACTAAGAAGGGGCCACGAGAAGCAGGGCGGAAGGAGAAGGACACCTGTCTGGGCCGTGCCCACATATGCTTTCCTAAATCTTGCTCCAAAGTTGGACGAAAAGCTTGCATATTATAACGCAGTTTCCATTTCCAGAGAATGGGAAAATAGTAGAGCCATAATAATCATACGTTGCCTTCCAGGTTCAATCCTCGGTGATTAAATTCCAAAGCTTCGTACACATTCTTCCCTTCTGTTTTTCTTTTTTCTTGTCCCAAATCAAGAAGCGTCCATTAAGGCCAAAATGGCTCCCTTGGAATTCACCGAATGGTTTCCATCTCTGCCTCATGTTCTGGGTATCACTGCTTTGGTTTTTGAGATTCACTAAGGTGTATAAAACCATGTGGACAGAATGTAATATGTATTCGAATCACTGTGCAGACACAAGCACTGAGAGCGAGCGACGCCACTTGACTTGCAGTGGTAGAAACCATTGGCTGATGTATAGAAAGCTTGTGCTCGCTAAATATCTCAGATTGGGGCCATAGGCCCGATGGTGGCCAATGGACTCTGGAGGAAGCAATGTATGTCACTTCCACGATGAGACAGTTGAGAGCCGGCGTGCCTCCCCCATCCTTCCCTCGCTCTTGAGGCTGCCGTGGAGGCGTGCTCCAGAAGACGTGAACCCCCTCCTCTCCTTGATCCCTAGACTGCAGGCTCACGAGGACAGGGTTTATAACTGCCCACCACAGCGCCTGGCACACACCAGGTGCTCGGTAAGTAGGCGTTGAATGGAGGACTTTATACACAATGATTGATCAAACGTTTGTTTGATGATGGATAAAAGGGAGAATGATTGAACGTGCATACGTGTGGATGGATGGATGGATGGATGGACAGATGGATAGATGAACTACTGAGTTGAAAGGCAATTCCGCTCCAGTCAACAAACCAATATTTGCTTCGATGTATATCTTCTGGGAGCACCTATCATCTCCTGGAGAAAATGGAGAAACCAAGGCAGCGCAGCTGTGGAAATCCAAGCATTCAGTCTCCAATCGTCCTTGGAGAAGCCACCACCCCCTCCACCACCCAGGCCTGTGACCCCTCTGACTCTCTTTCTCTCTCTCTCTCTCTCTCTCTGTCTGCCTGTCTCTCCTCTGTCTCTCACACACACACCCCCAGTTCTTAGACTCTTGGCTGATGGGCCAAAGAAGAGAAGGTCATTACAGGTAACATTCACCTCTAGGGAAGATCTAGTTCAGAGTGATGGTCCCCTTGGCCCAGGGTGGGGACTTCCTCATGGACAATAAGTCAGTGGGCATCCAGGTCCCAGACTCATGCTGTGGAGACCCCGCCCCAACTGGGCTTGCTGGCCAGAGGGGAGGAGCGGCGCCCTCTTTACCACCCCGACTCCAGCCTTTCAGTTAGGGAATCAGGGAGTAGAGGGCACAGGGCCCTAAAAGCGGGGCGGGACCCTCGCTTACCCCTGCCACTCCCTGCCCAGTATTCCAGGACTGGGTGGAGTGAGTCACCAGGGAAGGAGGGGGACAAAGGTGCAGGTAGGTGGCAGCAAAAGGGGTAGAAAACAGAAATGCAAGACTGTAACACATCAGCACGGAACGGGTTAATGACACAATGCAGGGGCAAGGCATTGCCAGGCATAAATTACAGGCTTGTAACAGAGACGGGTAGCTATGTGCAAACGGTAGTAAATACCTGGAATATAGGAAGACCTTGTACCAAGTAACAGCCCAGCAGAAAAGAGGGCACAGAATAGGACATTTTTTAAAGACAGTCCATCAAATAAACCTCAACGTCTAACCAACCTGTGAAAAGATATTTAATCTCACTGATTGTTAGGAAAGTATACCCAGACTTGCCAAGGGCCTGAGGCAACCGAGCCCTGGTATAACAGTGGAACAGCGTGCCTTTGGGGGCGAGTTCTCTGGAAGTCTCAATCAGACTTTAAAATCTAAAAGAAAAAAAAAGGTTTAATCCAGCGAACCACTTATAACAAGGTGTCTTACTAAAAAAAAAAACGCGGGGGCGCCTGGGGGGCTCAGTCGGTGAAGCGTCTGCCTTTGGCTCAGGTCATGATCCCAGGGTCGTGGGATCGAGTCCTGCATCGGGCTCCCTGCTCAGCAGAGAGCCTGCTTCTGCCTGTCTCTCTCTCTCTGTGTCAAATAAATAAATAAAATCTTTTAAAAAATGTACGTATCTTAAATTTAAAATACTTTATTGCTGAAAAATGCTAACTCTCATCTGAGCTGTCAGCCAGTCCTCCTCTTTTTGCTGGTGGAGGGTCTTGCCTCAGTGTTGATGGCTGCCGAGGGCTGCGGTGACAGCGGCAATTTCTTAAAATAAGACAACAGTGAGGGGCGCCTGGGTGGCACAGCGGTTAGGCGTCTGCCTTCGGCTCAGGGCGTGATCCCGGCGTTATGGGATCGAGCCCCACATCAGGCGCTTCAGCTATGAGCCTGCTTCTTCCTCTCCCACTCCCCCTGCTTGTGTTCCCTCTCTCGCTGGCTGTCTCTATCTCTGTCGAATAAATAAATAAAAATCTTTAAAAAAATAAAATAAAATAAAATAAGACAACAGTGAAATTTGCTGCGTTGATTGACTCTTCCTTTCACGAGTGATTTCCCTGTAGCACGCAACGCTGTTTGACAGCATTTGACGCGTAGGAGAATTTGTTTCAGAATCGGAGCCCGTCCTCTCAAACCCACTGCTGCTTTACCGACTAAGCTCACAGAATATTCTCAATCCCTTGTTGTCGTTTTAACAACCCTCCCAGCAACTTCACCAGGAGAACATCCCATCTCAAGAAGCCACTTTCTTTCTTTATCCATACAAAACAACTCCTCTAAACTGGGGCAGACACTCTGGAAAACAGCATGGAGGGTCCTCAAAAAGTTAAAAATAGAACTACTCTATGATCCGGCAGCCCCACTACTAAGTCTTTACCCCACGAATACAAAAACAGTACTTCTAAGGGATACACGCACCCCGATGTTTATAGCAGCGCTATCGACAACAGCCGAACTATGGAACCAGCCCAAGTGTCCACGGGCAGACGACCGGATAAAGAGGATGTGGCCTATAGATGCCATGGACTATTACTCAGCCATCAAAAAGGATGACATCTTGCCATTTGCAACAACATGGTTGGAACGGCAGAGTATTACATTAAGCGAAATAAGTCAGAGAAAGACAAATACCGCATGATTTCACTCAAGCAAAAAAAAGGGGGAAAAAGGCAGAGAGATAGACAAACCAAAAAACACTCTTTTTTTTTTAAACCTATTTTTTTCAAGATTTTATTTATTCATTTGACAGAGAAAGAGACAGCCAGCGAGAGAGGGAACACAGGCAGGGGGAGTGGGAGAGGAAGAAGCAGGCTCCCAGTGGAGAAGCGCGATGTGGGGCTCGATCCCAGGACCCTGGGATCAGTCCCTGAGCCAAAGGCAGATGCTTAACGACTGAGGCACCCAGGTGCCCCCCAAAAAACACTCTTGACTCTTGAAAACAAACCGATGGTCACCAGAGGGATGGAGGGTGGGTAGGAGGGGTGGGGGAAACAGGTGATAGGGATGAAGGATGCCTTTGTTGTGATGAGCGCCGGAGAATGGATGGAAGTGTTGAATCCCTATATTGCACATCTGAAACTAATATCACACTGTATGTGAACTACCTGGAATTTAAATAAAAACTTAAAAAAAAAAAGCTACACCTTCTCTGTTATGAGATCTCAGTGATTCAATCCCATCTCCTGGCTCCTCCTCTGATTCTAGGTCTCGCTCTTTCCGCCACCTCTGCGGGGACCTCCTCCACTCGAGTCTTGACCCCTCAGAGTCATCCTTGAGCGCTGGCATTGACTTCCTCCAAACTCCTGTTCGTGTGGATATTTTCACTTCTTCCCTTGAATCACCAATGTCCTGAAAGGCATCTAGAATGGTGAACCCTTTCCAGAAGGTTTCCAATGTACCTTGCCCAGATCCATGAGAGGAGTCACTCTCTGTGGCAGCTAGAGCCTCACAAAGCAGATTTCTTAAATAATAAAACTCGAAGGTCAAATGAGTCCTTGACCCACGGGGGGCAGATGATCGCCGCGTTATCAGGCCTGCGAACAACATGCACGTCACTGCCCATCTCCACCAGAGCTCTGCGGAGACCAGGTGCATGGTCAACGGGCAGGCATATTTTGATACGAATCCTTGTTTCTGAGCAGGGGGTCTCTACAGTGGGCTTCTTCAGTAAACCGTGTCATACAGGGACGTGCTGTCGCGCAGGCTTTGTGGTTCCACGGACAGAGCACAGGCAGAGCAGACTTTGCAGCATTCTGAAGGGCCTGGGATTC